>NC_061508.1:325281193-325465376 GCF_022539505.1 Lolium rigidum | reverse complement strand
GCTCATGCATCGACTATTATTCTATCCACAAAAGCCTAGGTTGCATTATTTTTAGGATAGCTGTATTGTGAGGTGAAGGAGAGAATGCAATTATAGATTCAGTTTACCTTTAGAGTGTTTCATAGCATAATTCATTACACTCAAGCATGACTCCTTGCCCATTTTTTGCCGTGATGTTGTTTTTGAAATAAATCTGCCTAACTGGTGCTTTTCCCCCAATTCACCCTGATCAGGAATAGCAAGAATAGCGTGTGCGCACACGCTGTTGGTTGAATTAACCTCTGGCACGGTCAGTTCCAGGCTTCACATGTATCAATTACACATGGGTATTATGATTACGATAAATTTCCTTTAAATGACCCTAGTTTGATTTTCTAAGAACACACCTAGAAGTTTGTGATGCTACTCGGCGCTGTAGAAGCAACTAAGCCAGCATGACCTACGATTTCCAGGCTCTTTTCCCTGTGACGCATGAGTCTGGCTATGTGTGCCCAACATGAGTTGCAAATTACAGTGCTAGACACAGAAAAAGTGTGACTTGCAGTATGTATTTCAGTTGAGATCAGTATGCCTAGGACAGATGTTGTTCTGACAATGTACTCTGCCAATGCTGTTATACTAGGGTAAGCAGGTGTGGACAAATGGCTCCTGAAATCTGAAAAAAATATTCTGTAGAGTCAATGATGTATAATATAGACGTCTGAGAATCTCGAAGTTGCAAAATTCTAGGTATTTTGGGCTACAAAGAATAACATCTGACAAATTATGGAGTTTTGAAAATGTGTACTGATGCTATTCTCAAGGTCACACTTTTTTTTTCATTTTTGTGTAGCCTAGAGTACATAGTATTTTGCATTGACATTTTGCACGCTTATAGTATACAACAATGATTGCCTACAGATTTTTTTTAGAACTTTGAACTATGATATTTCTTTAAAAATCAAATTAAAGAGTTATTTTTATTGCGTTTGTGGGAAAGCTAATCTAGCTGACGAGCATAATTCTGATTCCTTCTCTTGTTTGGTCTAAATGCTCTTTTAAGAGAACCAGGCAAGAGAGAAGATCTTTCACATAGCTCATGCATCCACTATTCTAGGACTCGTGAAATCACAAAAATACTAGGTTGCATTATTTTTAGGATAGCTGTATGGTAGGGGTAAAGGAGAAGGAATGCGATTATAGATCATGTTTACATTCGAAGTGTTTGACCTCACCAAAATTCATAAGACTCAAGCACGACTCCTTGTCCACTTTAGTTCCTTTTGTCGTGATGTTGTTTTTGAAATAAATCTGCATAACTGGTGCTTTCACCTGAGTCATTGATCTGAATAGCAAGAATAGCATGTTCTCACAAGCTGTTTGATTTGAATCAGCCTCATAGGGTCAGTTCTAAGCATGTGCTCACAAGCTGTTTGATTTGAATCAGCCTCATAGGATCAGTTTTAGGCTTCACATGTATCAAATACTCACTGTGGCTACTATGATTTCCTGATAAATTTCTTTCCGTGACCTAAGTTTGATTTTTTCTTCTATGAAGCACACCTAAGTTAGAAGTTTATTTATACCAACACGACATAAACCATAGCATGACCTAGTTCGAGGCTCGTTTCTTGTGTGTACATGAGTGCAATATATATTCTTCAATATAGTTGCAAATTACAGTACTAGACACAGAAAAGTTTGACTTTGCAGTGCTATTTTAATTTCAGTTGAGATCATTGTCACTAACGGATAAATGCTATTGCGTACTCTTGATACTGTTGCTTGACGGTGCGAGCAGAAATGGTCCCAGGCTCATAGACCTTTTTTAAGATTGAAAAAATCGAAAAATATTATGTATGTAGCCAATGATGTATACTATAGGCGTGCAAAATTCTCGGTATTTCGGGCTACACCAAAATAACAAAATCTGAAAAAAATTGGAGTTCACAAAATGTGTATTGTTCACTATTTTCAGATCCACACTTTTGTCATTTTTTGTATAGCATAGACTACATAGTATTTTGTATTGAGATTGCACGCTTATAGTATACAACATTGACTGCCTATATTTTTTTTTTCAGAATTTTTAATACTTTGAACTATGATTTTTTTAATTTTTCAAAATAAAAAGCTACATGGAGCTTGTCCTCCATTCCGAGTTTCCGTATACCTAGCCCAATATAAGACCTAAAATATGCTCCTTTTAGCTCGTCAGCTCTTGAATATGTGTACGCTTTGGACCCAAAATTCTTCCCACCATTGTTGTTGTCTTCACTGATAATATGAAGTGGTAACCTTTGTAGTTACCACACAGCCTTTCTAATCGTCGACAGTTCATTTTTGCATTTGGACATTCTTATTTACATGATTTAGTATCTGTTATTTTCTTGTGCATGTGGGAAAGCTAATCAAGCTCAGGGTTATAATTGTGATTCGTTGTCCTGTTTGTTCCAAATGATCTTTTAAAAGAACCATGATAGAAGATCTTTCACATAGCTCATCACTATTATTGTAGGCCTCATAGAATCACAAAAATACTACTCAGTAGGTCGCAATAATTATTTTGGAGGAACAATTCTATGGTCAAGTTAATGGAGTAGGAATGCAAGTGTAAATTTAATTTACCTTTGGAGTAGAATTGCAAGTTTTTTTTGTATTATCACATATATCAGTTTTCTACCCTGATGTTTTTTTCAAAATAAATCTGCCTAATGGGTATGGTCACAAATAACAGCATGAGCAAGTCACTGCTCTGAATAGCAAATCCATGATTTGTTGATTCTGACTAACCAAGATCCCTCTGAGGTGTCTCCTAGTCTCCTTCCTTGATCTAAGTCTGAAGTTCTTTTTATCTTTGAAGCTGATATCCTCAATAGGAAACTACCAATTGAGCAGTACCTAATATTTCCAGGACGTTTTTTTTTGTTAACTAGTATAAGACACATAAAAAAGGATGTGAAGATAGTTTACTCACGTTATATGTCAGATTAATTCTCTTTGATGCATTTGTGAGCCACCTAGTAGATTTCAGGCGAGAAACGCATGTAAATGTGTTACTTTACATGCTTCCGTCTGGCTATGTGTTCCAATTTACACTGCAAATGGAAAAGCAAGTCTTTGCAGTCACATGTTTCAAGTACAGTTGAGATCAATATATCACCAATGGAGCAAATCCTATTCTGCTAATCTAAGACCTATATAACTTATTCTGTTAAGCTTGTAAACTCTTGAATCGATCTGTGTACAAAATTCTTCTAACTTCTGTCTCGTTTGTGCAGATTTGATGGAGCCATATTGAGATCATTCTTAATTCAAATCAACTCTGATTCCAATGGCGTGGAGTTCTCAGGAGATGTTATCACCTTATCTACAGCACAATCTACATTGCTTCACCTGGTGGTGGTCGTGTCTATTGTTTCAGTTAATTAGTGTAACGTGTATGTGAATGTTTCCTGCCTGAGAGTGTCACATTGAGGTTACCAGTGGTTAACAGTTGGCAGTGGTCATGTCTATGTTGTTCTTCCTATCATGCCGAAGAGTGTGACACTGAACTTACTTTACATGCCTTAGTCTGGCTGTGTGTTCCAACTTCCATTGCAAGTGACAGTGCTAAACATGGAAAAGCAAAGTATTTGCAGTCACATGTTTCAAATTTCATCAGTGGAGTTCTCTCTGAAGTGACCCCCTTGCCTACAGGATGGCACAATCTACATGTGCTTCACTTGACAGGCTGCCGTGTCTATTTCAGTTAATTAAGCAAATATCGATGTGGTCGTTTCCCTGACCGAGCATGGCATTGAAATTAACAGCGGGTCAACTTGGCAGCGGCCATGTCTATGTTGTTCTTCCTATCATGAATAGAAGGCCCTGCTGACTCTAGTTTTATGAGAACTCATTTTTGTTAATCGAACAGAAAGTTCACTTGAAAAATATTTCCTTCACGCGAAACTCACAACATGCACAAATGGAATAACTGGTCTCACCATGGGTACATGTACGGATTAGAGAAAGACATGCCATTCCAATCCGGCGTTATGAACCACCAGCCGTCACCACCAATCTGCCCCAAGTCTGTGGCCTTCGGGCCATGGGGAGGAATGGATCTGGTTCCCGTTGGCAGGAGGGCTCCGTTTTCCTGGTTTTAGGTTGAAAGTTTGGTGGGGCGGCGACGCTTTCTCCAATAAAGTCTCCTTCGGTTCAGCCTTATTTTAGCGGCAACGTCGAGAAACTTGTGGGAGTGGTGTGGTTCTCGAGGACCTTTTCTAGCGGGGGGGGGGGGTTCCGGATTGTCATGGAGCTTCATCGAGCGGCTATTCCTTCTTCCTCATCTACCGGGACGGATGTGGTCTTCTTGACACTGTTCGGGCGACTTCCGTCCGCCGTCGCATGCAACGTCGGGCCGGCGGGGAGGAGCGGGCGGCGGTGACGCGCCATACGACCCCGGGTTATTCATTTTAGTTGAGGTGATTTGTACGGTTCGATGTTTCTCTTAATGCCAATGTTCTTTTCGCCAAAAAAAAGCCCTAAGTGTTTATCAAGTTTTTCCGGCCAATCATACACATGTAGAAGGCTTTTTTTATGGTTCCCTGTAAAAAAACTGTAGCACATTTTATTCTTGTTCTCCCTCAAATAAAATGGAGTAAGAGTTAATTTTTTTTCTCTCACTCTGGCCGTCCAAAGCCCATCGTGGCAGCAGAGAGCACTCCTCTCAAGCGCTCTCCCATCTCCTCGAGGGTTTCCGGCGGCCGGCTCCTCCGACTGCCAGCTCTTCCGCCGCCGCCGCCGGCCTGCAGCTCCCGTTCTCTATCCCACCAGGCCAATGGAGGCATCCACCGCGCGCCGTCGGAGCGTGCGCAGGAAAGCGGCGACGACTCTGACGGAAATCCCCGACCACCTCCTGGCGGAGATCTTCCTCCGGCTGCCCGCCGCAGAAGACCTCGCCCGTGCCTCTGCCGTCTGCGTCTCCTTCCGCCGGCTCGTCAAGGACAAATCCTTCCTCCGGGGCTTCCGCCGCCTCCACCGGCGTGCAGCTACCGTTCTCCACTCCTCCACGCCAATGGCGACCTCCACGGCGCGCCGTCGGCACGGTCGCAAGGAAACCAAGACGACTCTCACAGAGATCCCGGACCAACTCCTGTCCGAGATCCTCCTCCGGCTGCCCGCCGCAGGAGACCTCGCCCGTGTCTCCGCCGCCTGCGTCACATTTCGCCGCCTCGTCATCGACACCGACGGATCCTTCCTCCGCCGCTTCCGCCGCCTCCACGACCCGCTCCTCCTCGCCTTTTTCGACCGCGACGGGTTCCACCACGCCGTCCCGCCGCACCCCTCCGCGCTCGCCTCCGCTGCCGACTTCTCATTCTCATTCTTCCCCAACCATGGCGACTGGGCCGTTCAGGACATCCGCGACGGACGCGTCCTCCTCCTCCGACCCGGCGAGGGCCAGCAGCGCCGGGTCTCCATGGAGGTTCTCCACGCCGACGAGGGCCAGCAGCGCCAGGTCTCCATGGAGCTTGCGGTGTGCGATCCCTTGCACCGGAGATACGTCCTGCTTCCCCCAGTACCTGACGACTTAGTCGCTTCGGTGGCGCATGCGGCCACGGATTACAGGCCCTGTTGCGAGGCTTTCCTCGCCCCCCTCGAGGAAGAGGTAGATACTGCATTCAGCGTGATATGGATGGTACATTTCAGTACTAGGTTGGCCGCTTTGGTCTTCTCTTCAATCACTGGACAGTGGCAAGCGGCTGCATCCAAGGAATGGAGGGATTTGCTCCTTGGCCAGGGCAAGTCGACCATGGTGTCACCGATCGACCGTGAATATCACGAGCGCCATTACGCTTATGGCTGCTTCTACTGGGAGTCCACCACAAGTCAGAAGAAAGGGTTGCTTGTGCTTGACACCCGTACGATGGAGTTCTCCCTTTCTGACCTCCCGCCCAGAGAATGGTGTACGCTAGGTCTAGCCATTGTGGAGGTAGGGGAAGGCAGGCTTGGACTGTTCGGTATCCTTGATAAAACTTTTGCTGGCAAATTTGAACTCTGTTATTACATCAGGGGAAACAACGCTGAGAGTTCTAGCCAGTGGAAGTTGGAGAAGACAATCTCACTAGGTTCTGGGTGCCAGCATCATATCAAAACTGCATCTGGGAGGTACTTGCTCGTAGGAAAGTTTCGAGCCATGCAGTTCGCAGGCTCAACTCCTCGGTTGCCGGGCTTGGAATATATCTCAGTTGATGTCAGGACGTTGCAGCTTGAGAAGGTTTGTAGTAAATCATCTGGGTTTGCCATGTCCAGGACTTGGATATATACCAACTTCCCGCCATCGTTGTCTTCACCGACAATATGAAGTGGTAAGTTTTCTATTGCATCCTAGTTTTATGTCCTTCCATTCATAGTTTGCACACAGCTCGTCTGATGCTTAATAGTTCATTATTATGATCGTTCATTCCTTTGGACGATTTAGCACCGGTTCTTTTCTTGTGGTTGTGGGTAATCAAGCTCAGGAACATAATTATGATTTCTTGTTTTGTTTGCTCCAATCGCCATTTGGAGGGAAGCTGACAATAAAAATGATCTTTCACATCGCTTATGCATCCATTGTTATTTTAGGCCTAATGAAATCACGGAAATGCTATATCACGATAACTATTTTCTATATTTCATATTCAAGGTGTAGAAGGAATACTAGTGTGGATCCAGTTTAAAATTCGTTTCATCCAAGCACGGTTCATCTTGGCTGCTTTTCTTTATTAATATAAGGATACAGAAAAAAAGTTTATTTTTTTACTTTTAGTCACCTTCTCATCTATAATTTTATTATCGATATGGTTTTGAAATAAATCTCCGTAATTGCTAGTCACAAATAAGAGCCAGATTCAGTGCTCTTTATAGAAAGAACAGCTTGTGCTCGAGCACAAGCTGTTTTATTTGAATGAGCCTCGTAAGGTCAGTCATAGGTGGGTCACACACTTTTTCTTTTTGTTTGTTCTATAAGATAGTTTGAACAGTTCACCTGCCTTTTTCCGAGTCTCCCAATATATGCCAAATATAAGCATTAATCTCTGTAGGATGGTAGTGGGGAACCCCAGATTCTTTTTCCTTCTGTGATGTAAGTTCTAAGTTTCTTATTCAAACATACCAAACTTAGAAGTTTGTAGACTACTTAGGTTGTATAAAAAGTTCTGCAACAGAAAGGTACCACTTTTGCATGATCCAAGTTTTCCAGGACTCGTTATTTATGCTTACATGCCTCTGTTTGGCTTTGTGTTCCACCATGCATTGCTAGTTACACCGCTATACACATAATAGTGAATATTTGCAGTGACATGTTGAAATTCAGTTGAGATTAATATTACCATTTGGACAGATGCTACTCTACTTCTGTCTGTAATTATGTATACTCTGTAGCCCCAGATAATCTGTTCCATTTTGATTGTAAACTCTTGAATATGTACTATCTGAGCTGACAATTGTTACATGAATATGTCCCCCTTCTCTGCCTGAAGTTTTTCTTCTAGACTTTTAGTCATCTTCAGTTCTTCACAGCTATATATTTTTTTATCTTCGTTGTTGCTTCGAAATGAATCTGTAGGTTACCAATTCATGCCATTAATCTCTGTAGGATAGTAGAGAGCACACACAGGCAATTAGAGCACGTTTACTTTGTGTCCTGGCCATGTCGTGCCTATCCAGGAGCTTCCCTGGGACATCTGTTTGGTTAGTGTCCTGGACGATAGATTTCTAGCTTGGCCTAGACAACCCCACCAACTTCATTATCTTGGCTCAGGCACTCGAAAATGGAGGCTTGGGCGAGCAGACACTCTTGCTGAGAGCCTGAGATGCTATTCCCACTTGATTAGATAGAACTAGAACGGATAACACTTGACGCAACACCGGCAGCAATGCGTGATTTTCTGTGCTGGGACATCACTTGACGCACACCTTACAACATGAATCGTTTGTCTAAATTTATTGCCTCTAGGTAAAAATGCAGCTCATTGCACTATTTGCAGCACATGTCTAATTTTAACAGAAACAAGTCTGTTTGCCTCTTCTAAATTTATTGCCTCTTGCACTATGTGCAGCTCATTCTAACTTTTGGCACACGTTCATAGAGGTCCTCAGTTTGCCGTCGATCAACACAAAAACATAATCCTTCATCACCTAGTGGTCCTTACCCTAGCTAGCGGCAAGCATGGGCACAGAGAAGTGACCTACACAAGTCAATTGAACAAATTATAATTTATGTACAACATGTATCGAAGTAGGGGGAAGTAAAATTTGTTACTGCAAACAGAATAGGGATTGCAAAAGGCAATACCATTCAAGTGAGCAAAACCAACCTATGACATAAGTCGAAACGGAAATAGAAATTTGGAGTGTAATATCTTGCAAAAAAAGTGCACACCACATTTTGAACAGAATTTCACGGACAAATAACCTTCTTGGGACCTGGATCTACCAGTCTGAACCTCCACGAAGCCAACCTATGAACACTTTCCCTAGTGATTATATTCAATTATTCATGGCCCTGTTAAAATTCACATGGAACATCAGCATTAGGATTCACCATGAATACAGAGATAAACCTGGGCTGACAAACAGATGCCACAAGCCTGCAATTTCCTCTACACGAGTCAACTTTTTTTAAAACAGCTACAGGAGCCAGTTTAGTTACCTCATGGACATCACTATTGCAATCTCTTTTAGCTAAGGAAACTGAAAAGCGGAACACATTTCTTTTGAAGTTATCAATCTCTCTGTAGATAGATGAAACATCACCTTGACATGTTCTGATGACCAGCATTCAGTGAGCAGCAGCACAATCAATTTCAACGTCTGTGGCTTGTAGGCAGTGGCGAATCTAGGATGAAATCGGTGGTGGTGCAAGCTTAAAAACTTCCCTGTGAGCCTTTACATTTAGCCATGATTAATACAAATTTTAATAGGTGAAAGAGCATTTGTAGTTTTGGAGGGGGTACGCTTCTGGTTGTTGTAGGTCTTGCTTAGAACAACAGAACAAGAGCGCGAGGATTGCCCTCGCTTCAGCCTCCTCACTGTCTCTGCAAACTGGGGGCAGGTCAAACATGGAGCAGATACACGAACCCGAGTTATCTCGGACGATACCTCCCATCGTGGCTTGACCTGTTTCCAGGCTGAAGGCGGTGTCGACATTGAGCTTCAGGCTTCCTAGGCTACAAGTTTGTGACTCGTTTGTTTATGTTTGCATACTTGCCTCACTATGCATTACAATGCATCACAAATTACACTGCGTAACGCATGAGTGTTTGTCGTTACATATTTCAAATTCAGTTCATACTGATATTGTCAATGGGGAAAATTCTATTCTGCTTCTGCCTGTAACACTAGGTACTTAGCCTCCAAATCTGTTCCATTTGCTTGTAAACTGATAATACTGCATACCATGTAGCCTCCACAATATGTTCCAGTTTTGCTCGTGAACTCTCGAGTCCGTAACGACCTGATGTGAAAATTCTTCTATATCTTCTGAATATTAATTCATCGTCTTGTTTGAACAGATTCGACGGAGCCATGGCCAGATCAGCATTTCCATCTTCAGGGCTCCAAGTTTTTTGTGTTTTCGGCAGCATGGACTTCGCTTGGATGTGAACAGGTCTTGCCTACAAGACGAAATTATGAATCTAGTCACTGTTGGTGCTCATGCCTGATGTCGTGCTCATGACTGATGTCTGACTTGTTCGTCCTTTCATGCTCTAGTGGTCTAGATGTGGAACTCGTTCAGTGTAGTGTAACCGACCAATAGTTACGTGGTTGCTGTTCCAGCCTAATATATAACGTGGCACTGAAGTTTAACAGTTCTGAACTTCCCAACAGTATTTTGGAAGATGTACTGACATGGCCGGTTTAAGGAGCCTCTTTTCAGCGGATTGTCCCTCCATTCCGAAGAACTACAAAGACTTGTAACTCTGCAAGGCTAGTATTTGTCTAACCGAATATGGTGCAAGGCAAACTTTTAAAAGCTCATATCTGTCTATAATCATAGAGTTCACATCAAACTAAAAAAATCATTGTCGACATGATTCTTTATTACACCAATGTCATATAACATGAAAATAATTATAAGCACTCAAAATGCAATTTTCATCGAGTATAAATATGGGTTAGAAAGTACTCCCTCCTTGTACTAACTTGTGAATTCGCCGTGGATGTTCGTTCATTTGTTGTAGATGGTCAATTTCATCCAAGCATGGTTCATCTTGTCTGCCTTTCTTTTACACATACAAAAATGCAGAAAAGAAAGTTTTATTTTAGACTTTTTAGTCATCTTCAGATATATATTCCATGTGGTTTTCAAATAAATCTGCATAATTGCTACTGTCACAAATAAGAGGCCGACTTAGTGCAAAACGCATAAAAGCGAGTGTTTGCTCAGTTCAGATCAATATTGTAACCAGCGGGACAAATGCTCATCTGTGTCTGCCTGAATTTTGCTTGTAAACTCTTGATAATTTGTTCAGTTTAGCTCAAACTCTTGTACAATCTGTGGTGAAAATTCTTATACTGTCCCCTTTCTTGGTCCGAAGATTTAATTGTTTGGACTTTGAGTCATCTTTACATCTATAATTTTTTCTCCATTGTTATTTCAAAATGAATCTGCATCACTGCTACGGCTACAAATAAAACCTGACTCACTCACTGTTTTTTTTTTTGGCAAGAACAGCCTGTGTTCACAAGCTGTTTGATTTGAATCCGCCTCATAAGATCAGTTGTATGCGCCTAGGTGAGCCTTGATAGTTTGAACATTTTCACCTCCCTCTTTGTGACTGTGCCAATTCATGCTGAATATAAGCATGAATCTATGTAAAGATGATAGGGGGCACACCCCACACACCGACGCACAGTTTGTTGATAGTGGCTGCCGAGACCCATGATTCAGTTTTTTTCCTTCAGTTTTTTTTTTTAGATTGACCTAGGTTAGAACTTTGTCACTTGTTAGACTCATTTATTTATGTCCACATGCCTCTGCCTGGCTGTGTATTCCAACTTGCATTGCAAAAACACTGCAAAATTAATAAAATTCAGTTCAGCTCAATATTATTTCCAGCGGTACAAATGCTATTTAGCTTCTGCCTGTAATACTCCCATGTACTACTCAGCCTCTATATTCTGTTCCATTTTGCTTGTAAATGTGAACTCTTGAATGAGCTGAAAATTCTCCTGTATTGTCTGAATATTAATCCCTTGTCCTGTTTGCACAGATTCGATGGAGCCATTTCCGGATCAGCACTCCCATCCTCGGAGCTCCAAGTTTTTTGTGTCATTCCGGCAGCGTGGACTTGGCGCGGATGCCATTGCCTTGCCTACAAGGCTACAAGGCGTCATAGCTAATCTACAGTTGGCGACTCACATGTCCGTGCCCATGAATTGTGTCCGCATTGTTCTTGCTTTCATGAGCTCTACTGGTGTCTTCGGTCGGTCTAGTGTAACCCATATCGGTCATGTGGCTGCTGTCCCAGCCTAACCAATCTAGAACGTGAACACTGAAACTTGACAGTTCTGAACAATGTGTTTCGGGAGAGTCTTGACACTTGTGACTTGTGTGTGGCAGGCTTGTAGTGATGAACTGAAAGGTCTGGTTCGTTAACCTTAGCCGACTTTATCTGCCTGAGTACTGAATAGTGCATGGTGCGACGTGACTGCGTTCGTGGGAGCAGAAAGAAAGGTACATGTTGATTGCCATTCCTATCACGTAATGGCTTTGTGATAGACCGTTGGTTAGTTTATTATAACTGGATTACCTCTGGAGGTATGCTTTGGTGATCATGGAACCGATCCTTATCCCTCCCGGCCGCCGTAGCCGATGGATGGGCTTGAGCATTCCACTCACAAGTTGGAATGCAGTTTTTCACTGACCAAATCAAGCACCCACACCAGGCCGAAATGCCACTTGCAATGCAGTTTTATGTAAAGACTTAGCATAAAGGGTTTCAGGTGACGAAAAAAGATCAGTTCGTTGATGCAGATTAGCAGTTACACTCTGTCCGTCTACTCGTCTGACTGGGCGGCGTCACCGTCGCCGCTGCGCGGTAAAGGAAGACGCCGATCGTCGCCTCTCGCCCGTCCGTCCACTCCTCTAGCCGTACGAAGCCTTTCTCTCGGAGCAGCATCGGGTTATGTCAGTTGTGTGACCGTTGCCGCCTCGGCAAAGGAAGACGCCGATCGTCGCCTCTCGTCCGTCCGTCGGCCGTTGCGCAAAAGCAGACGCCGATCGTCTGCCCGTCCAGTCCGCCGTACCAAGCCTTGCTTTCGGAGTAGCATCGGGTTCGGCTCGCGTTCACATCGATTAATTTTTGTAGACACATACATGCCCGCTGTCTCCGCTGGGTGCCTTTTGGAGCAACGGAGGAACGCTGTCGCTCCCTGTCCTTTTTGGCCTTCCTTTCGGCAGCGTGCTTTTTATCATGTCAGTTCCGCGTGAGTGTGAGTATCAGATGTTATTAGCCTCGGAAGAGAGGAAGTATCGAATGTTTGACAGTGGACGTAATCTCTCCCGTATCGTATCGTATCATATCGCTGAGAGAGGGGTTGTGCTGAGGAGCACGCACGTACTTGTAGGACTAATTAACAAGGTTTATGCACTTAGTCGCGTGGCTTTCAGTCAATCATGCTAAGCATGAGAAGAATGAGGGTAAATATGAATGAAGAAAACCAAAAGAAATCGGAAAAAGGTTCCAAACCAACACCTTTTGATTTTCTTACTTAACCATGACTATTGCAGCGCCCATAATGGCCAAAGATTAGCTTCTACTCCCTCTATTCCGATTTAATGAACTTCAATCCAAGGGAGTTTTTACAGTACCTTTTACTACACATGGGAGGTGAGTGGTATGATTTAAAATCTAGCCATTGATTTAGAGGGGTATTAAAGTTTATAACAAATCAATTATGGTAACATTTTTTGACCGATCAATTATGGTAACATTAAGCGCACTAATTCTCCTATTATTTTCCCCTAAAATCCCGTCAGCTAGATCTCAAAATACGAGAACATGTTCTTCACCATTGTTTCTGGCTTTGTGCGTCTGTATTGGTATAGATCTTGCTCCATGTCATGTTTTTGCGTTACGAAACAATGGCCATAAGAAGAGCTCTATCTCGCTGGAGTTTTGCAAAACACATGACAAGGAAACTAGCCAGACGCCTTATGAGTTCTCAATCAAGGTAGTGTAAATTCATATTACTCTCCCAATCTGGATAATTGAGCAGATAAAACTGACGAAAAAAATTCGAAGAAGGAAAGATCTAGACAATCTCCCTTTTTAACGGGATTTGCTGCCGTCATTTGTGAGCCTTCCATTTTTACGGATTTATTATTGCAACTTGCCGATTATGACCCTTGTGGTATGAATCATACCACTATGGTTTTAGGGAGTAGTATGAGTCCACACAAACCGTTAGATCTACGAAAATGAATGGTCTATATCCTATTGGGGGTACCATAAAAGTCCCCCAATCCAAACCATTATCTTCTCATTGTCTTGTCTCCCTCACGTCAATTTAAACGGAATGGATGGAGTAGTTTATATCGCCACATTACACTCAGTTAACATCGAATCTAACGTATTGAATCTAGAACAACAAGGATGTTGATACGAGTGGCGAAGTTAGGGGAGGTAGGGGCCATGCCATTGTACATCAGGACATATTTTAGAGCTAAGTATGATTTTGACAAGTTTTTTATAGTGCAAATTGGCCTTCTTGCACACCATCATCCCAACTGATGATTAACATGTTTGGCGCTCGTTAACCTATAATCATGTCTCCGCCCCTAGGTGATACCAAACATGGTAACACCAAACATGGTAACGAGGAGGGGGTGAACCCCATTGGCATGGAATCGATGGACACAATACCACTGATCACAACAATGGCAATATTGTGGACCACGATGGTGTTCAAGAAGGCGATGCCTCTTGATTGCTTACTGTTATGTTTTATTGCACACGAGTAGTAGCTCTTGATTTACTCGCGCTCGAGCCACATGTTCTATCTCGGTCCATCCCAACTACTTGTCCCGTTTACTAGTTTTGTATAGTTGTCAGATCAAGACGATTTTTTGTTGAGTGGGAGGGCATCATCAATTGTAGGATCACAGATGATTATTATCTAATCAAAGAATTTTAGATTAAGATTTCGCACGTTTGTAGATTTCATCATTGTCTATATCTAGGATTTTTATTCAGATTTTTTTAAAACTTAAAATTATGACTCCAAATTTTTGAAAATAAAGGGCTACATATAGCTCGGCCCCCGTTTGCAATATTCGGGTGAATTACATCTATCTATTGTGCTAGACTTGTATTGGAGTACTCTTGTTTCAAAACATAAGCCTTTTTTTTATAAAGCTACTAGCGTAGTTGCCCATATGCCTCGCGCTAGCTGGAAATACAACGACTAGTGGTAGCACAGTTACCGTTAACGGCGGCCCATGCGTGCGGGACAGCTTGCACTCTGCACATAAAGCGACCGACCGTTGCCATCGTCCAGCTAGCGCGCGCGAGGACCGACCGTTAACGGCTCCCTCACGCCAAATCCCCAGACTACCCTCAGACGTCGACCCGCACGCGCGCCCGACGACGGCGCTGCTTGTTTTGCTTCGCTCCGCGCCTCGTACGTGCGCGTCTCCTCCCCTTCACGCCGCCGTCGTCACTGTCCTTATCCGTCTTTTTGCCATCTCTCCCTATATATAGCCCCGCCCGCGCTCCTTCGTCTCCACGCAGCCAGCCACACTGCGACGCACCTCGACAGTCTCATAACCACGTCCCCGACCTCGAGCAAGCACACTACCCCCAAGCCAGTCTCCGGCCATGGACTCGGAGTCGTCGACGTCGGCCTACTCGCCCCCGACCCTGCGCCACAAGCTGAGGACCACCGTGTGCGGCTGCTTCGGCTCGCCCGGCAACGACGGCGGCAGGGCCAAGTGGAGGAGACGGGTGGCCGCCACGGGCGAGTTCAGGTACGACCCGCTCAGCTACGCGCTCAACTTCGACGACGGCGGCAGCGACGACAGCGACGAGGGCGCCGATGCCGCAGCGGCCGCGTTCCGGTACCGGGACTTCAGCTCCCGCCTGCCGCCCTCGCCGAAGCCGGCAGCCGCCCGCAGGCTCACCGCCGTCGCCATTGCCTGAACTCTGTTATTTTTTCCTGTAACTCTGATTTGATTTTCTTCTCTAAGCGAGACTGAAGCCCTTACTTACATCTGTAACTCTAAGCAGGAATTACTTTATCTTCGAGCAACATTGTAGCGAGAGGAGTATAGCAGTAGTACCAAACCGAAATGGTTCCCCGTGTAATCGACCACTAATATACAGTGAACTGAGGACTTGATTGTCACAGAAATTTGTCTCTGTTCTCCCTCTCTCTGAAACTTTTATCTCTGACAGTTTCGATCATTTCAAAGCTCTTGATTAAAATCTGCTCCGATTTCTGATTCCGGAGGCCCCATGTGGATTACATTTCATTCAGAGTTGAGCCGAGCTTGGATTGCGCTGCAGTGCGGCGACTGGCGACAAAGAAAATACTGAACTTCACTCTCTGAGTCTGAGCTACAATTCACTCTGTTCTCTGAATTTTGGAAGCCTGGCACTTTTGACAATTTGGTTCTCGCGGATGAATAGAGAGATAGGGAGCTGGTCAGAGTGAACGCACCACAGAACGGTGGAAAAGGCGCGCTGTGTGTGTGGGAATCCGATGCCGGAGAGGCGACGGAGTGCAATGCAAGTGGAGCTAGCCGTTTTGCCCGTCGCTCCAAACGGTCACCTCTGTGCTAGCTGTCGGTAAGGAACAGTCAAAGGGAGAGTACTCACCATCGCAACAGCTAGCTTCGTTGACTGTAAAAATGCAGGGGCTACCGTACATTGTTACGGCTCGGAAGAGGTGAAGCTTTCGCGCCGAATTGTTGTTCGTCTTTTAAACCTTTACCCACTAGGAATCGAAGCAAGTCGTGTAGAGAAACCATGCTAAATCACAAGTATTAGTGCAGCTAGCATGAATCAGTTAACAAGTAATGCCGAAAACCGATGCTGGAGGTATGCTACTAGCCAGTTTCGGCAATAAGATTGATATGATGGAAGTGATTATGCAATTATATTCAACATCTCCCCTAGGTCGGTGAGTCTTTTTCTTTTAGATTTCGTACGGGTGGCCTTAGACGTGAATCATTTGATTTTTTTTATGGATTCCGCAAATATTTATTTTTAATGTTGCGTTGGCTAGGATTTGAACCTACGACCTTATAGCTCTGATACCATGTGAAATTGCCTGCTCTAGTCAGTTCAACCAAAATATCAATCTGATGGAAGAGATCAAGCAATTATATTCAACAGGAGGCACGAAAAATAGCTTACAACACAACAAGAACCCGGGTACACAAAAAAGTAAGAAAAAGAAACGCAAATTGAAGAAGACGAAGTCCTCCGCACTCAAACGGCAAAGCAGAAAGCATACTAACGGGACATGTGTCACCTAGTAAACATGAGGGCATCACAAAAAAAAAGGGTCCAGAGATACTGAGGAAAACGAGACCACCCCATCGCCAAAGAGGGAACTTAACCCCTCACCCTAGCTCGAAGGGCGTAGTCGGACGAAGGAGACTTTCACCTAGAACTAGGATATGTGCCTTTGCAAGAGACAACCAAAAGATCGAGACCACACACGGACCACTTTGCTGTGACGAGCACATCAGCACATCAAGTATCTTCAGAGCCCAAGACGAAGAGGGTAAACCGGGGAGCAGGCGCCGTGCACGAAGATGTAGAGATGCTTAGCAAAGATGACAACAACAACAAGCGTATGGAATGAATGAAGTGATGAGCCCAAGGAGCCATTCCAACTACAATGGTGCTATCACCAGGAAGGATAACCCTACCCCCTCCCGACAAGCATCAGCAACAGAGATCCCAATCGAAGACGGTCACAATTGCACTCCAACCTTCCCGCCGTCACCAGCACCGGGACCACATCACCGTTAGACTCCTACCAACCATAGCACCACTCGCCTGCTGCACCACCGTACACCAGACGATGCCTCCAAGGAGGAAACGACACCCACAAGATCGTCGTCGTCCAATTCGAAGCAAAATTTCGGCTTTCACCTAGGACGGTGGGAAGGGGTGGGAGCGATGGGATCTCAACAATGCTTCCATGAAGGTAAGGGTCGCCCAAAAAACGTTGTTACCATTGTTCACATAGGACTAGTGATTTCTCCTGGCCTCAGCTTACACCACCATATCCCTAGCAAGTATCAAAGCCAACACCCACCGAAAGGAGAGGGCTCGTGTGAAGAGCAAGATCTGGCCTTCAAGATCTGATGCGCGAGCACATGAAGCAGCCCCCGCCACCGTCCTACCGCTCACACGACCCAGGGCATCGACCAGCAACCGCGTACGCCATCGGCCGCACGGGTGACATTGAGACTCTGCTCGAGACGCCTTGCCGCAAGAAATCCTCTACGCTCGATGCAGGGCGGTGGGTCGTGGGGATTGGTCGAAGTGGCACTATCATACTCCCTCGGATCCATAATAATTATCGTAGTTTTAGTTTAAATTAGTTTAAATTTAAATTAAACTTGTGACATATTTTTTAGAAACACAGTATAACCACCGTGCGAACCATCGGTTGGTTCTCTTATGACACTTATATTTTAAATAGAAGGGTGTATAGTATATAGAAACAAAATGTAAAGGCACACGAAGGTGTCAGGATGTCTAGATATGGCCAATTGGACACGAAATCTACACAGGTGGATGGCGGCCCCTTTCGGCCTTGCGATGCGTCGCTCGTGGCAGATCGGCCAGATGGCGCGTGGAACGCGTGCTGCTTTGTTTCCATGACTTGCCCAATTTAGCTCTGTGCCCATCGGCATCACCCGGCTCCGACCGTTGCTGACCCCGCCGCCGCTGCCGCCACCGTCCCGTTCCCGCCGTCCGTGCCAGTATAAAACATCACCTGCGACGAAGCTCACACCCGCACATCGCCAACCAACCCCCACCTACCCCGGCCACCTTGCGCGTAAATGGAAGCCGTCCTCAGCGCGCCAAAGCTTAGCGCCGCTCCCATCCGCGCCGCCGCCCCCGGCCGCTCCCCTCTGCCGTCTCGGGTCGTCGCCCTCACCCCCGCCTCGTCCGCCGCCCGTGCCCGCCCTCTCCGCTCTGGCCCCAAGGTGCGCCTGCCCTTCTCTGCTCTGTTTATTTCACCTGCCTCCTCTGCACCGTTTTCAGAGGAAAAGCTCTGCACTGCCCAGCCCACCTGGCCGGATCCGTTTGATCTTGGTCTCCATCCCAGCTTGCTTGGATCAGTGAATTCTCGGGCCACGAATTCAGAGTTCGATATGCAGTTCTCTTATACGAAAAGGATTTCTCCTCTGCTGTTTGTCTCCAGAACACCGTTCAGGCGCTGGCGCGGGACGAGATGCTGGGTGCGGCGGAGCCGGCGCAGTGGGAGGACGCCGCGGCCAGCCAGGGGGTCCGCATCCGCCGGCACCGCCGCCCCACCGCCTCCATGAGGGCGATCGAGGAGGCGATGGGGGCGCCGCGCAACATCCTCGAGAAGATCATCTGGGACAAGGAGATCGAAGTGGCTGAGGTATGCTTTTATTGCTCTCTCATACTCATAGTATTTGGATTGGGTCTTACTTTACTACAGAATACAATGGTGGCCCACTCTCTAGAAAAGAATACAATTATGGTCATTTTATAAGTCGAAACATGTATATCCATTGTCAGATTTCGAAGGACTTGACTGAAATCCACACACATGCATCGCTTATTTGGTGAAGAACCCATACACTAATATGCAGCCTTAACTGAAACTACTGACAGTGTTACACCTATAACAAGAAAAATTATACGGAGTCCGGATATTCTACAAATGGGTTACTAATCAGAGGCTCCTTTTAAACATCCTTGTTTTTTTGAGATCGTTAAACTTCCATGTTAATCGTAGAAAAGAAACCTTTAACGTATGATCTTCAGTATGCACATATGATCAAATAATAGATGAACTATTATTCATGTGCACTAGTGCTTCTGAAAATCATCATATGCGGATCCCTTAATATGGTTTGATTCGGATTCTCTTCACATTAGTGCTTACCAAGGAAAAACATTAAAACACCCATACAGATGTAGAAGTAATTCGTAAATCTGGATTAGCATGTTTGGTAGGAAACATAAGAAGGTCAATTAAGTTACAATGATATTGATATGATATTCAACAACATGTTGTAGTTTAACTGTGAAGCACCAAATGGCATACACTTGTGCATGTTTCTTATAATGTTAGGGGGGTATGGCTTCTTATATATGATGGGTGCTAATGTTCTTCTACAGGGGCTTGCCAGGAATCCTCTGAAGGAGGTGATTGAGTCTGCTGTAAAGGCTCCTCCTACCAGAGACTTCTATGGTGCTTTGGCAGCAGCCTACAAGCGTAATGGGGTACCAGCGTTGATTGCTGAGGTCAAGAAGGCATCACCAAGTAGGGGTGTGATCAGGGAGAACTTCGATCCTGTGAGTTCTGGTCTCCTTCAAGCTGCCATGAGCCCTGGTAATTTCAAAGATTAGTTAAATAACCAGTGCGGAAAATTGTTGTAGGTTGAAATTGCTCAAGCTTATGAAAAGCATGGAGCTGCTTGCTTGAGCATCTTGACTGATGAGAAGTACTTTCAGGTTCGTCGTTTGAAACTGTATCTGTGTCTGGCGATCTTAGATGTTGTATTTGCTGGGCAAGCTAAAAATGTATTTGATTCTACAGGGAAGTTTTGAGAATCTTCGGAAGGTGCGCAAAGCGGGAGTGAAGGTAATGATAGATGGATAAACTTTGCATGTGAAGAGGATTGTTCTCGGTTGCCATTTTTCTCATTGTACCGTTATATCTGTTGTTAATGCAGTGCCCCCTTCTATGCAAAGAGTTTGTCATTGATGAATGGCAGATCTATTATGCCCGCTCGATTGGTGCTGATGCAGTTCTACTCATTGCTGCTGTACTAACTGATATGGACTTGAAATATTTGCTCCGGATTTGCAAGGAGTTGGGATTGACAGCTCTTATTGAGGTTTGACATAACCTTCATTTTGTCTTTATTGAGGTACTCCTTCCATATGATTTGATCTTTAGTCTGCAGAAAACTAAGTTTCTGTCTGATTTTAGGTTCATGATGAAAATGAGATGGAGCGTGTCCTGAGGATAGATGATGTTCAGCTTATTGGCATTAACAACCGCAGCCTTGGTATGAGATTCCTTCTGGTGCTCATTTCGTTCAGTAGTTGAGTAAACATACTGCTATGTTAAGTATGATATTTTTATTCTAGAATTTTGATGCCACATTTGCATTTATCTGAGTCAAGAACTGTCCCTTGTATGGCTTATAATCGTTTTTCTTATTATTCGAAATTTATTTATGATGCAGAAACATTTATAGTGGATACTTCGAACACGAAGACGTTGTTGGAGAAGCATGGCAATGCCATCAGGCAGAAGGGAATATTGGTAATGTCTCATGCTAATGTGTGACTTTTTTTGTCAAGTTTTATATGCATGTATGTGCTTTGACTGAAGAAGAAAGATTAGGGAGTCCCTTAATATTTGTGCCCTAATTGGAAGGCATGACTGAATGTTCGCAGGCATACAGTAATTAACTTCTTCAAAAAACTTTATATGACATCAAAGCCCTTAAACATCTTTTTTGGTAGTCTGTTGAACCGATACACTTGCAGCCACTTGGATTACTGTCTCAAGGTATTTGGAGGACAAGTTTTGCAGTAAAAATAAAACAGGAACTATCATGCTACCCCGACCAAACTCTACACAATTATCTTGTACATGTTAAACGTTGGTATTATCTGAAGTTCTATCATTGTTTGGATGCTTAATGTTGAATGCACCTTGAAGTCAGAGACATATATCCGCTTCCTTTGTTGCAAGGGCCATTCTACTTTTGTCATCTCAAATGCTCATCGTTAGTTTTTTGCTGAATTATTTCCCCAACCTTTATGTATTTCAGGTTGTTGGTGAATCTGGGCTATTCAACCCAGATGATGTTGCTTATGTGCAGAATGCTGGCGTCTCTGCTGTAAGTCACCTGATTGCTTTTGGATTATGAAATATTTTCCTGCATGGTTTGAAAAGCATTATATTTTCCTTTCAATGTACATCAGTTTTGTTCCACAAAATATATGCTATCAGACAACCGTGAGATTTAGTCGGATGATGATACATTTACCGAAAGTACAAGTTTATTTGCTTGTCTAGTTATTTTAGTTATTTGAATGCAGTGAACCGTGTTTGACATAAGCATGCCTGTTGACTAGGTTTTGGTAGGAGAATCCTTGGTGAAGCAAGAAGACCCTGGGCGAGCCATCGCTGGGCTCTTCGGGAAAGAACTTTTGCATTGAAGCAACTAGATCGGGCTTGTTTTGGCTGTAGACTAGAAGTTAGTAGCTGCCAGGCCACCCGCGTGAAGAATAATGCTCTCTTGATTCCTTCCGGATGAGCAATAAACATGTGATTTTCTGATGCGGAAAATAAACATATGATACATTACTGTAGGTGTTGTAGGTACAAAGAAAAGATGAAGTTTGTCTATTTACCTTTGGATGAACCATCTGTTCAGAGTTGTATCTGCTGCTCCAATCTTGCAATGGAGCGTCAGCTCTGCACGACTAAACATGTTTGTTTTTCAGTTTTGGTTGGGATGCGCCGGCCACTGTAGTGCAACGCAAAGGCGACGCTCGAGAAACCCAGCAGCAAGCTGCTGAGAACTCCCCACAAAAGATTAATTTAATATCATGCACCCATAGGGTTACATATCAGATATTAAACTGATAAGAACAGATACTACACTTTATCTTAGCCGGAAGGCCGAGAAAGGTATGATTTGTCCGGTGCCCTGCGTCTCTTTTTATTCACTCGTAACCGCCTCTCTTTTTATTCACTCGTAACCGCCTCTGCTGAATTACCCGAGCGATATGGGACTATTCCAACGAGCCGGTGCCGCGATTCGTTAGCCCAACCAAAGCGGAACCTGGCTCCGGGTCTCCTGCCGTTTAGGGCCTGCCCAAAAGCCCATCCAGAAAGTAGCGGCCCACGGGGAATCGATGACCTAGTTCGTTCAGAGTCCGACGAGATGAGAGTCCTCTGCTGAGCTAACGTCGTGTTTGTTGTGTCGCTGTAATCGTATAGAAGTAGAAATCAGAGTCTTGCTCCTAAACAGGCACCAGAGAGAACTGATGTCATTCTCATGGTTATGGTGGCATGGTGCTCTGGCAGCAGCCTACAAGCGTAATGGGGTGCCAGCGTTGATTGTGGAGGTCAAGGGGGCATCACCAAGTAGAGGCATACTCGGGGAGTCCGTAGGTCGAAATTGCTCAAGAATATGAAAGGAATGGAGCGGCGTGCTTGTGTTGGGTTTGATCTGTTAGTTTTAACGAGATATAAAGAGAAAAGTCGAAACATAACGTTAAGATAAAAGTGGGGCCCACGGGACAAACGTCCAAGACCTTTTCTCTTTCGTGACCTTTTCTCGTACATGCCACGATCGGGGGCATCGATAACAACATGTGGTTTTGGTCCCTGTCACATCGACCATATATAAAGGAGAGGGGGCATGTAGCAATGGACCTGATGAGTTCACAATCTGTTAGATTCCCCCCCCCCCCCCCCGACATTCCCTCACCCTACCGATCTAGGGAGGCCAGAAGTGACGGGAAGACCACCACCACCGGCGACCGGGAGGGTTGTGCCGGCGTGCTGCCCATGATCATCTTCTTCTCCAAGCTTTTCAGCATGTGTTCAACGATCAGGGAGAGGTCATCGCTGGCCATCTCAGGTACACAAATTATAATCTTAGGTTGGTGTTCTAATTTCAGATTAGATCCTTATGTTGATTAGATTAAGGCTAATAATGTCTATCAGCTTGAGCATCTTGACTGATCGGTGAGAAGCACTTCTAGGTTCTGTCTTTTGAAAGCTGTATCTATATCTGAGGCTACCGGCCATACACCATTATGTTAAGTATGATGTTCATATTCTAGAAACCTTGAAACATCACATTTTCATTTTCTGAGCCAAGATATTCCCCCTTGTATGGTGAATGAATCGTTTCTCTTATTAGATCAAACATTATTTATGATGCGAAACATTTCTTGTGGATACTTCAAACACGAAGTCGTTGCTGCGGCGAAGCACGACAATGCCACATCAGAGAGAAGGGAATATGGTGCTAATGTGAAACCTTTCCAAGTGTTCTATTCATGCACATGTTTTAACTGTAGGAAAGCATTAGTTAGTTCCCATGACGAGAACCGCAACATAGTCAGGATGGTTAGCACGGGCATGATACATGCTAGCCTGCCTGGGTTCGAACCTCCGCGCTTGTAATTCCATTGCGTACTCAAGAGTTCCCCTATAATAAAAATAAGCTTAAGGGATTCTTCCTCTTAGTCTATTTAATTTTTTATAAAAAAATAGTTAGTCCCATAATATTTGTGCTCTAGTTGGAAGGCATAGCTGAATGGTTCCGTACATAATGTAATTAACTTCTTCAAAGAAACTTTGTACAACTTGAAAGCCCATAAACATCACACTTTTCAGTCTGTTGAATCTATAAACTTGTAGTCACGGATTACTGTCTTTACATTTGAAAGACAAGTTTCACACTACAAGTGAAACATGAACAAATTATGCTACACACACTTAACTCTGCACAATTATCTTTCCATGTTAAACTTCAGTATTATCTTGAATTCATTGATTGTTATGATGCTGAATTTTGCATTGCATTGCACCCCAAAGTCAGGGCAGGTTTCCCCTGCCTCTCTTGGACAGGATAGCAAATGACATGAATTGGCAATGGCCATTTGATTTTGTGTTACGAAGTGCTTGTCACTGGTTTTTGCTGATTTTTTTCCCCTCCAACCTTCTACGTATTTTCATGTTGTTGCTGAGCCAGGGCTAATGGGCTATTCAACCCAGATGATGTTGTTTATGTGCAGAATGTAAGTTATCTGATTGATTGTGGATCGGTCAAAAATTTTGCTAAATGATTTTAAAAAGCAAATCCCCCTTTCTATGTACATCAGTTTTGGCCCACAAAATATATGCTAGAAACCATCGAGCAGCCACGTCTTTCTTTGCACGTCAGATCTATTTTTTCGTGAAGAGATTTTTTAAGCCACGTCAAGTCTAAGTCACAAAAGTCACGCGCACCCGACACGCGGTATGCATATGAGGGCTGGTACTTATAGAGAGGAAGGCCTGATTTCAAATTTGGAGGGAGCCACAAAATAGGGCGGGAAGAGGATAGAATTTTGGCTCTGTTTTCAATCAAGATTACTCCCACGCCGCAGCTGGTAGAAGCTGATTGTAAATGTGCGGCCTAGATGCAAGATGCCAAGGATTGGTGACTTGGCTGGTGGATGGTCAAACTCCGGTAAATCATTTATGTCCTGTTTTAATTATTAGTCCTGGATGGTATCCTTGCATGCATCGCGATGGTAATCGCCCTGATTAATTGCCGGCTGCTTAGTTTTCCTAACGTGCGGTTATGATGGACCTATTCTTCAGGATCTGGGGAAGGTGGGGTGGGCAAAGGCAAGAGAATTAAGTGGCGAACTGCCGCTAGGGGTGAGAATCGTTGGTTGGGAGAGCATTGCTATTTTTTTCTCTCGTTGATTGAGACCTATAATTAGGGGAGTCCAACCATCTTACGTTAGGTCCACCTCTCTGTCAGCGCTGAACTTTTCTCCAGGTTTTCTTTGTGACACAATTGTCAATAATATTTTCGTAACAATCTTTATCTCAAGATGGATTCTGCACGCGCACTTGCCTTCTTCACATAGCCTGCACATTATGCGGTATAAGGCCGCAGGAGGAGGTCGGTTAGCCCCTAATTAAGCAAAACATTTAATGCAAATACGCTATAGGCTCAACGGGTTTTGAAACTGCATGCTTTTACACCGTGCCGGTTAAAGGAGTAGGAAT
Organism: Lolium rigidum; assembly: GCF_022539505.1. NCBI lineage: Eukaryota > Viridiplantae > Streptophyta > Magnoliopsida > Poales > Poaceae > Lolium > Lolium rigidum. Next base: position 325,440,380 of record NC_061508.1, on the reverse strand, counting down.
TGTCGCTGCAAACCAAACGAGGGAACGAGGACTACAAATCAATTTGCCTTGACTAATCCCAGCAAACTCCTAGTACTAAACTCAAATTATCCTTCCTTAACATTGTCAAACACGCTTTCTCCGCCAGGCAACAACGGGAACCTCATGCACCGGTGATCGTTCCCTGTTAAAATCCCAGAATTACAGGATAGGAATCCGGTCACTCCTTGCCTGTATTTCGGAGGACATTGTTCTATGCTATATGACCGACGGCGATTTGCATCAATGACCTTAGTACCACAAGATGGAAATTGTTAATGCTGTTATTTACACACAGCGAGTCACTCATCATGCGCAGCCAACACGCGGCATGTGGCTAGGGGGCTTTTACTTATAGGGAAAAGCCTGAGATTTTTGAACCGTTCAAACTTCCAGGGAGGAAAAACAGTAGGGCGGGAAGAAGATAAATTTGGCTCCATGGATGAGGGATTCACTCTCAAATATGTCTGTTGCTTGAGAAGGATGGGTGTCCGAGATACACTATCCCACGGATCGGTGACATGGGCAATCAGTTAATTGTGAGATTGATTGATCTTTGATTGACCACTAGTAGTCTGTAATCTCGGTTTTCCATCCCCACCAGCTAGATAATTATCTGATGTGGCGAGATCCTAGTGGTCAGTCAAGTCAACCAATAAATCACGGGCATCTCTGCTTTCCGATCCACCCTCCAGGCTGAAACGAGATTATGCCAAATTCTAGCTAGTCCCATAAATCTTGCCTTTGACTATCCCTCCCAGAGGAGATTATGCCAAATTGGTTTCCCTTATTTTCTCCGAGATTTTCTTGTAGTATCGACATGGCCGGCCATCTATCCTCCTCTTTCCGTCAACACTGCAATTTTCTGGATTGAGATTTGGCTAGCTTAGTTGCTCACAAGTTTGATTTGGAGCTGATTTTGGATAGCATGTTGCTTTCTCTCCCAGGTGCACACGACTAGCAAAGCTGGCTAGAAACAAAGTTATTTCGTACAGCAAAAATCTATATAGAGGATGCATTTCCCTGTTTTCCAGGCATTTACATCACGGAGGATACCTAATACTACAAATTTGCAATTATCACCGATAATGTGGTGTTTGTTACCTCAGAGGTTCTTACTTCCTATTCTTACTTCCTATCTGTCTGGCAACACATAAACAATTTCTTCTTCCTACTTGTTTACAGTCAAGCTGGAAACATACGAAACAACTAGTAGCTCCAACACTCAATCCAATTCTCAAGTGCATGCTCATGTACATTCACATCACGTAACATCCTCTAAAGCATTTAAATACCTATAAAGAATTCAACTCAACATACGGCCTGACCATCAGCGAAACTACAATACACAGCAACATTGGTACAAAATCTTGGCCGCGCCGGGTGCCTGAAACAGAATGCTAGCATCACAACTCTCCATTCCTTCTCTATCACCACCCAACTTGTTCGTCGACCGCTCCATGCACCACTGCTCCTCCGACGTCGTGTCAGTCCCAAATGGCTATCTACCACCGCAGGTCCAAGAACAAGGCTCCGTCGGCGTCTCGTTTGTCCATTCGCCACCACCTGCATGCACAACAACAAATCAGAAGGCATCAACAAAATGAGATAATGACTGGAGGGCGTTCCTTCGAGATGAGCTACACACACTGTTTCTTACACAATCATATCAAATAAATAAATAAAATGGCAACAACAACATGACTCTCCTTTCTCTCTTTCTTTACATGCATGAGCATTCACTCAAGAACATGGAACTAATATCCAAGCTAACCACATAACATGTATCACAACACACATCAGCAGCCTTATTTACACACACAAAAATTATTGGTTTCCATCCAGAATGCTACAACCTACTCCAAACGCATTCCAAGCAACTCCAAGGGACATGTGCTACCAAAGGATAATAACAACAAGAGAGTTTCTTCAACTTCTAATCAGCAACCAACCAAAGTAAAATGCATTTGCATGTGATGATCAAGCTTTGATAGTAATTCATCAAGCCAACAATTTTCAAATCATTCAGGATATGGAGAAAGACAACATCAACAGTTTAGACATACTTCAAACAAAAATATGCATTGGGTCACAAAACTTGTTTATCCCTATCTATTTAGACATGGCATCAAGGACCTCACCTGAATAGCTTGTAGCCAAGGCAGAGCATCACCACCGCGGTTGCGTCGCGGACCAAGGAGGGAGGCCAGGTAGTCGAAGCCAAGGGCCGGCTGTGGCTAGTACAGCAGCAGCCCAGTTGGAAGCCAAAACGGCTATATTCAGTAGCCAGGGTTAGGTGCATGTGCCAGGACGTGCTTGAGAAAAAGGAGCATAGAGCTATGAGCAAAAGAAATAACGCAAAATTTCTTATTTCACTTCAGTTTCATCATCTGAGCACAGCACCCCATCAAAACATATAAGAATGAACCTTTAATAATTCACAAGCCAAGGCTTAAAAGATGGAATCATAATCTGTAATCTGGAAAACCTGCATGCTGCTTATTTTAAATTTATACAAAGCCAAGTCTATATTATTTGGTAGAAAACATCTTGTAGGATAGGATTCCTAGTAATATCCTCCTAACAGCACATAAATAAGATTCCTACTCATAATTTTGATGAAGGACTTCACTGCAAGGATCCATGATACTTGATAAATCAACATCAATTCGGGTTCTATCATAGAAAATCAATAGTTCTGACAGAAAACACACAAGGACCGTCCCTTGTCATCATGACACATGAAAACTTTAGGACAAGCATTATTCAAGTATATTAAACAATGAACAATGACTAGCACCGATCAAAATAAAGCATACTCTGATAAATAGGCAAATCAACAACACATGAGGGGAGTAGGAGACAAGTACCACATGTTACATTTATGGTCCTCGTTTAGAAAATACCTCGATCTTCTAAAACCAAGGCAAAACAAAATCTCATCTCTGGCCAGTCTCATCTTCTTCAGCAATCATTGTTTTGTAAACTATACTGTTGTTCAACTTGAACCGATTATGGTTCCAGGGAAAAGGCATGGTGGACAGGTAGCACTGCAATAGTTGATTTCCAAGGTGCAAGGTCAACCTCCATCTGCAACATGGCAGCATCAGACAAACCCAGATCCAGGTGAGATGTTCATGTATCGGTTGCATCAGTTTCCCTACACACAGAAGAGAAAGAGCAAATGTGGGATTCTGGAGTGGGAAAGTAATAGAATAAGGAAAACATTTACACAAAGTCAAACCTGGAATGATACGAAAAAGAAGCTTCAGTGGCTGACAAGGTTGTTTCTTTAGCAGAATTTGACAAAGACCTATCAGGAGAAAGAAAGAAAAAGCAACATATTAGTCATCCAACCCATCTTTCCCATTTGAGCCGTGCAACATCAGAGCAAAACAAAGAATAGGCTTGGTTACTCATTATTGAGATCATAGTTATGCAATAGAAAGACAAGGCTTCTTCACTACATGACAACGCATGATTCCGGTGTCCACAATCCAAAATAAAATAGCTTCCACTGTAAATAGTTAGAGGATAAATTTTTTGCTTGTAGATATCAGGCTATTACGAGATGATGAAAACGTATTTTTATCCCACTAAAATGAGTGTACTTTCACTCAAGGTGCAAAAGCCAAGGCGAGAGCTTCCTTGTACATCTTTTGTCCTATCATTTTAAGCTAGCTTAGCCATGTGAGAAGTGATAGCATGGTATTAAAGGCATCCCTAAGGCGTCGCCTAGGAGACGCTTAGGCGTCAAGGCGCCCGTCCTCCGCCTTGGAAAATCGACCGCTTAAGGCGCCTAGGCTTCCAAAGCGCCCGCCTAGGCGTCGCTTAGGCGTCAAAGCGCCCCTGGCCGCTCTAAGACGCCTTAACACCTTTAAAACCATGAGTGATAGACACTGACCGATGTGGTCACCGCTCCAGGATCATGGTAACCAGGAGAATGAATGAAGCATGAACACAGAAGGTAGGACACAAGTGACAAGTTTTCAAAAGCATTTACTTTTAAAGACCAGCCAGCAGTAAAAGAAAGTTTCACCAAACTAGTACAAATGTTAGCCTTCAGACTGAACAAACAAAGCAACTACTGGTAAACGCTTTTCCTAGTACAGTTTAATTGTTTATACTCGATGAAATATCAAGCTAGGAAGATTCAGACTTTCGTGATCCATATTTCTTTCTTATTAATTGATGAAACAATTTCAATGCCAGGCAACAATTCAACAAGTATCCATAAGGCAGCAAACTTAATTTATCCTAGGCAACATATATTGCATTGAATCACAAAACAGGAGTTTCCCAGCCGGCGACCTACCACCGCAAGTCCAAGAACAAGGCTCCGTCGGCGTCTCGTCTGTCCATCCGTCCACCACCTGCATCCACGACAACAAACCAGAAGATATCAACTAAATGAGATGAAGTTTTGGGGTGTTCCTTGGAGGTGAGCTACACACACACTGTTTTTTACATCATCATATCAAATAAAAGAAAAGTGAGAACAAGATTAGCATCGAGAACATTCATTCATGTAGGAATAAAAAAATAAAATTATTTGTAATCTACATTTAGTAGCAAAATTTTTTCTTATGCTATCTTCTTAACCAGAACTAGAACAATGTAAAATAATGGAGTTATACTCCCAAAACAGGATAGGACCAAAACCACACAGTACTAAACATCAGGATTGAGAGCTATAGAACAGTGAGTCGAGGCTAGAACACAAAATCATCAAGTCCATTAGCTTCCCAAGCACACAAGCATCAGGACCTCAAATAACTAGGAATATATATTAGATTCCTAGCAACAGAATTTAGTAAGTTAGATGGCAAGGTAGCAATCAAATGCATAATTCTAAGCCCCTGATGGCCAGAGAATAACATAGCCACTGTAAGTGTAAGGGACCCGAAGATCAAAGGGGTGAACCAAGAGCTCACCATAGAGGCTTTAACCTAGACCAGGGCACGACGTCCTTGAGACCAAGCTGAAACACATCCACCTGACCAAGTGGAACCGGCAGATAACAGAAACAACATCATTAAAATGTTCATTACCAATACTATTCGGTGGCGCACAGAACGAACTAAGCAACTAAGCACCAGACCAAGAGGCAACACATTTAATAGCCAATAGCATCCAGCCATCAACTAAGCAACAATTGACCCCTCTAAATTAAAAAGAAAGCTCTAGACTACAAAACGGGAACCCACTAAAACATGCTATACCAAGATGCTATAATTTCAAATTTGCACAAACAGCCCAGCCACAAGGCAGTAATGACATTCATCATGTGAAATCAACCCAGCCAACAAAGCCACTTGGCATGCCAAAATAAATCCATTAGCAACTTGAAACATATAAGCAACTGTGACCAGCACCAAGTATGCATGTGGATCTAACAAAGACCAATAAGTGGAAGCGGTTCAACATCATGTTAGCGTGCTATGCAACTGACTCCTTCATTAAATGACTGAGTGTTACCTTGTACACAACATTAAAATGAAATCTCATGGCTCATAAATGGCAATCGCGTGCAGCGATGAGGAGGTAGCAAATGAAAGTCAGTCAAAAAAACACCCTTTGCACTAAATTAGTTAATAGTGAACCATAGGACGGTACAGTTTGGACAAGAGTTAACAAAGGACTGAGAATTGGGACTTCGTACAAACAATGGAACTCTGGATGTGGGAGACCAATTCGACAACTCATTATGTGAACCAAGACGAAGGTGCTATGATTGGTGAAATAGCAGAAAAATGAACCATAATATAAAAGAGATCATGCCAAATAAGACATCATGGCTAATTGGGTTATACTGGTAAAGATGTTACACTTTTGCTTACACGCATAATCAATGCCCCAAAATAGAGCTGAACTATCTGTGATGCAAGTACTCAAATTTGGAAAATGAGGAAATCATGTGGAACTTCTCAATGACCAAGCTTATCTAAAACTCACAAATGGATGCACCTTAACATCATGCATAATCATCCTTTCTACCATAAAATAAATGATCTACAGGCAGAAAACAAACCTTTGCTGACATTGCACCCAAACTTGTTGTTCTACTTCAGTGGATCTACTAAACAGCCCTGTAAACATTTAAGTACATTGTTTTTTCTTGCACTATAATTGCTGAATGCTTCCTCGATCCTTATAAAAAAAGAAGAAAGATAAATACAAAGTTACAGGAAAAGTAACAATACTATGAGCTTGAATAGGAGGCATACATAACTAGGAATGAATTCTTGGGAATAGTGGATGGTAAAGATCCACCAAACAAGTAGTAAAAGTTAAACCTTCAGACTGAGCTAACAAAGAAACTACTAGTAAAGGCTTTTCATAGTAGAGATTCATTGCCAATACTCTATAAATATCAAGTCTAGGAAGATTGAGACTTTCATGACCCTGCTGGAGATAGCATTCAACATGACTAGCTTAGCTAGAAAACTGAAGAAACTACCAAAGCATAGCATTTATTGTTTCATCAGCATTTTAACTGAGAACTAGATTTTTGCATATTTTGTCTTGCAAATTAACCATTCCAGTACGACAGGCCATACATAGCCTAGATAGTGAACTGAACGAAACGTTTGAACATGGCAGGATTATACTTCTGCAAAAATCATACGGAGACAGCAACAAGTACAAAATGTGAACATTGCTCAGCATGAACTAAGAAAACTATCTTACGTATTAAGGCGTAAAGAATATGATGATCAATCTTAAATGAATAGATGCATCAAGTCCAATCCTAAATGATGATCATTCTTTCAGCAACACTAATCCTAAACAAAGCTCAATAGTTATCTAAATATTTGCTTGACATAATTACACCATGAAGGACCATGTAGACGCACACAAGCCATGAATAGCGAAGATAGTATAACCTTGGTACTGTATAAAACAGGCCACACGGGTCGTAAATCGTAAAAACAGGCAGTACGTTTTTACTCTTCACCTTCACTTCCTGGGAAGGGTTCACCTAGTTGACATGCCACCAAACAGTTCAAATATATGATCTAATCAAAGTTCCATAGCTGTAGATAAACAACCTCAAATCCCATCCTAGAACTCAGAACCGAATCTCAGAGTATGTAATTTAGCCACTTGAGCCTTGTTCCTACTCACCAATACTAATGCAATAACACAATCACTGTCCCACACAAAACATACATATGTTATCCAGTGCAGAAGCGTCACATTTTCAGTGCATAGATAAACACACCAGGAAATTGGGAGAGCGCATTACATAATGCCAGTCAATGGACAAAGTAAACAAGTAAAAAAGTTTCTGTACAAGAGAGCCAGGATAAGCTTATCTTCATCAACAATGAATTATACATAAATAAACATTCTTAAAATTGTAGCCTTTTTGTTCCCTGTTTTGATTCTCTATAGACTTACATTTCCAATCAAGCTATGCATCTAGATGTATATTTGCATTTGCTTGAAAAGCCAAAAACATGAAAGAATTTATCAAATTTGAGTTGGAAAGGGAGAAGAAATTTTCCATTTCTTGGATTGAAATACAAGCATACCAGGCAAAGAAAGAAAGAAAAAAAAACACCATGTTTCAGAATGCATTGGGTGATCCAAAAACCATATGCAACAAGTAGGTACCTTATACTAGAAGCATTGGCAACAGTAAAAGTACCAACATTCTCCTTAGACCTTTGTCAAGGCTTCTTTAGTTTCATTAGATCAAACTACGGTACATAAAATACTTATATTAAACAGTAGCATTGTCGCATAAAATAAATTTAAACTACATATCACGAAGTAGACAGATCGAGTTCACCTCCTTTTAGTCTCCGACAGAACACAAGTCTGAACCCAAATCAGTTTCGAATGTTTGTGAAAATCATGGTATAATACTTGAATGAAACGGGCTCAAATCAAGAACATATTCAACCAAAATAGGCAAAGGCCTTAAATTCATCAGAGGGGAAAATAGGAAAAAGCTTTTAAATTTAGCCATCAATCACCATAAGATCAAATAATACAACATCAAATTATCCATAAGTTCAAATTTCATGCCACAAGAAGAAACCTAACGAAGCTGGTTTGCAATTTGAGAAGAAAAATGAAACAACAAATAATTCAAAGGAAAGACAGTAAACTCAAGCACCTTTACTGCAAGAAAGGTAAACAAGAGGATCATATTATCTCCTGATTTTCAATTCCCAAAGTAAATCTAACACCGGCACAAACACACTCAATATTCACACCTGACGAAAGTCTTCGAACACCACAAGGAGAGGGCAAATAAGTCAAAAATTTGACAAATAGAATAAAGAAATACTCAGCAATGCATGCCATAAACCAGCCATGAAAGAATACATAACAATACCAGCAACACATCACACAGAAATCAACCTTGTGTGCAGCAAAACTTGCGGAGAATGACCAGCCCAAAAAAGCAAAAAATCATCAGAGAAGGCAGCGAGAGGCAAATACATGACATTAGGGCATCTCCAACGCGGGTACGCAAAACGTCCGCGTGTGTTCTTTTGGGTAAAAACGCGTCCCAACGCGCGGACCCAAATGCAAAACGGACGGCCCGTGAGGTCCGGTACGACGCAAAGCCAGCTCAAATTTGCGTGACTTTTGGGGTGAGCCGGACGACCGCGGGCGTTCTTTTCCATCCGCACATGTCCGTTCGTGGCCCATTTGGCAGTGACAAAAAAGGTCCCATATATTCTCTCTCCTCTATCTCTTCTCTGTTTGCTTTTTGCCATGGATATCTCCATCACTCCTCGCCGAATTGAAGCTTGCCTGGCCAAGCTTCGTCGCCGCCCTCGCCCGGAGGCCCTCGTCGCCGCGCCTCCATTTTTTCATGCCTGCTGGAAGTCGCCGGAGCCGAAATGGCCGTGGTGACGTTGGACTCGACGCCGACGAGCCCGCCATGGCCGAGACACGACCTCGCCGCGTTCCTGGCCGCGCCTGGCAGCGGCTCCGGCCACGGGCGCGCCAGCCCAGGCCGTGCCCCGCGCCGACCGCGTTCCTGGCCGCTCCTCCACGGCCGTGCCCCGCACCTCGCCGCGGCTCCGTCCACGGGCGCGCCCACACCGCGCCGCCCGCCCTCGCCCGCGACGGCGGAGCCTGGGCCGAGCCCTGCGCCCACGCGCCGCGCCACCGTGCCGCACCTCACGGCCGTGCCCCGCACGCGTCGCACACTCCGCCCTCGCCCCAACCAAAATCGGAAGACCACGGCGGAGGCACGGACGTGCCGCTGCGAGCCGGCTGCGCCCCGCCAAGACGCGAGCGGGCCACCGCTGGCCGCGCCTCGCCGCGCCACCTAGCGCCGCCCCGTGCGCCCATGCCCGCACCACCTTCGCATGTGCCCGGACGCCGGCCGCGCCTTGCACGGACGCCGGACGCGCGCCGCCCCGCCCGCCCGTACCTCGCCGCGTGCCCTGCGTGCGTCCCTTGCCTGCGCCCAGCTCGCCTGTGGCGGCGGCGCGGACGCCGTGGACGAGGTCGACGGCGCGGCCCTGCGTGCGCCCAGCTCGCCCGTGGCGGCGGCGCGGCCGCGGAGGCCGTGGACGAGGTCGCCTGTGCCCACCTTGACCGTGGCGGCGGCGTCGAGCTCCCGGGGTGGCGGCGGCAACGTCGAGCTCCTGGACCGGCTTGCTCACGGGCTCCCGTTCGGAGGACACAGGACACAGTGCGATGGCCAAAATGGGTCAGAGCTGGCGTTGGGGAATAAAATCGGGGCACGGACGTTCGGCCCTATCCGTGTATCCGCGGGGTGACCCATCCGGATAAAATCGGACGCCCAAACGTGTCCATTTGGGTCACCCCGTTGGAGATGCACTTAGAGCCTTGGCAATGTCTGAAAACTAATTAACTTCACGTTGTGCAGAGGTCCAAAGTTGATACTAGGGCCTCGCCAAGTACCATGTATTACCGGAGACCTTGTCTTCTACTATGCTTCTGTAGGGTTGCAGCTTCTCTTTAAGATAATCCTGCACATGACATAATTTAACTTGTAAAGATAAAGGAAGCAGATTTTTTTGTTGGCGCTGAGATATAAAAATAAAGGTCAATATAAACAAGCACTAATGCCAAACAAAATAGTTGTACTTTTTCAGTCAGTAAATAGCAACTCCATAGTTAGTACTGAGTATTATTCAGTGAAGGCCTTAAACACAAAACAAATAACCTCTGTAAAGCATTAGTAACTTACTAAGCACATTAAGATAAGAAAGCAACCATTGTCGTAAATGACAGCCGACAAGTGAATATATACAATTAATAAAAAGGTGATATTGACCTATGAGTTGTGGACATTTCATTATCTGCGCAAGAAAGGGATATCATCGTTATTTATGATGCAACCAGAAGAGCTACAGCTTATGTGATAAGAAGAACTACACCATAATATGCATTATGCATTACCGCTGATACAAAAGGCATAACTTGAATTCTTATGCTCCTGGAATTCAAATTAGAATTCAGGGAGTAGATGTTGCTATATACAGAAAACTACATTCACAAAAGCAAGACATGTCTAAGCTTTCAATTAAATAGTAAACTCTGTTTCGGACAATTTTGGTGTGAACCCAAGTGCTTGAAAGCCAAACTTTTGTGCCACCTACATAGATGCATATAGAGCTCCTCTTTCTAAGGATATACACAAAAGGTGGAGAGAAAGAACCACAGAAACAAATCTATGACAATCTCTCATAATGCAAACCCACAGATTTAGAACTCAATAAACAAAATCATCATGTTCTTCAAACCATATTATTCACTTCCACTTCAACTCCACATGATATAATTTAGATTGAAAAGAATGCTTGATAACTACACAAAAACCAAAAGATCTAGAGGGGATTTTATTGCTGTTTGCCATTGGATTGATTAGAAATCTCGGGACCAAATGCAAACACTACATAAACTGTTTCCTGGCCCAAGTTTTCGACAGATATTCAGAGCTATAACTCTGCACCTAGAAAGGAGCGCCGCTGATCAAAGAATGAACAAATCACATAACGTGAGGTGTCAATCATCTGTACTAACAAAAATTACATGACGAGTTTGCAATACTTTGGACAAAGAGAATTGACTAGAAAAAAGTCACAGCAAGGCTTGTATGCATCTTACTGAATCAATGAAAAAGCAGAGGAGTTAATTACTGTTTCCTCGGTTGACAGCAAGGTATCTACCGACCTAGCAGCAATGCATATACGTATCTACTAAGTTGGGCAAGCACCGGGGCCAGCAAACAACACCTATGTATGCTTCGACCAAAGCAACTCCACAAAAGACGCAGATAATCTAGTAGGACTAGTAAGTACCACACATGACAAAATTCCATCATATTCAGGCCACGTACATTAGGAGAGGAACCGCTAGATATACAGATGAAAGATACAACAAATCCGAATGACAACGACGACTAGCCATCATCATCAAGCTACGTAACAACAAACCAACATTCATAGTCTAGCAACAGAGAAAAAGGCGGCAGAAGGGACGAGTCACCTTCCTAGCAGCAAGCCATAGCAGTATCTGTTCCCATCATTGTCCGAGTGGTAGCCGTCGCCCCTCCCGAACCAGCCACCGCCTCGAGCTGCACCACCTTCAATCCATCCGTCCCAAGCTTCTCCTAGGGCATTCACCCCACACACACACACATATGCAGAGAGAGAGAAAAACGCAGCACTCCATTAGCACGATAGGAAAAGCCGTGAGGTGAAGAGATGACTATGATGGGCCACCGCCGTGCTCACCTCACCTTCTTGTGGAGGTGGCCGGCAGGGGTCTGGTCAGCAGCAGCAACCAGTGGTCGGAGGAGGATAGCGGCGCAATGGCTGGGTGAATTGAAGCAGCATTCGTTCTCCGGATGGGAGCCGGGGCAGGAGCTCGCCGATGGAGGCGTGCCCAGGGGATGTACGTCTTCCCGGAGCGCGGCGCCGAGGGTCGGAATCCGCACGGTGAAGGACCCCCAGAGGAGGGCGGATATGGAGTTGACCTCCGGTCGACAGGACGCGAGGGTGGAGGTCGCCGGTTCTTGACGGCGCATATGCAGAGAGAGAAAAAAAAGGGCAGCACTTCATTAGTACGAGAGGAAATGCCGTGAGGTGAAGGGGTCACTAGGATGGGTCACCGTCGTGCTCACCTCACCGGCATGTGGAGGCGGCCGGCAGGGGTCCGGTGAGTAGCAGGTCGTCGGAGTAGGATAGCAGCGCGGTGGCTGGGTGAACTGAAGCGGCTTTCCTTCTCCGGATGGGCGCCGGAGCAGGAGCTCGCCGATGGAGGCGTGCCCAGGGGATGGTACGTCTTCCCGGAGCGCGCGACGGCGAGGGTCGGAATCCGCACGGGTGAAGGATCCCAGAGGACGGTGGAGATCGAGTTGACCTCCGGGCGACAGGACGCGAGGGTGGAGGTCGCCGGTTCTTGACGGCGCGGAGGTGGGTAGCATCCGCCGGCGAGGATCGAGGAGAAGAGATCGCGTGGGTGGTGGGGATGCGGCCGCCGTTGGGGGTTCTGGATGGAGAGGATGGGATGCGTTGGGGAGGAGGAGATGGAGGTGCGGTGGCCGGCGAGGTGCCGGGGCGACGGGATGGAGGGAGAGAGCAAGGGGGATTTGCGTGATTTTACTTTCCATTTTCATTTTCCTTTTCCTTTTCTCTTTTACACATACACGGAAAGTTTTGATTGATGATTTGCTGGAATCGAGGAGGCTGTTTATTCATCCCACGCGACCCGCTCTTTTGCGAGGCTAAACACTTAATTTCGTTCCAAAATTATGCATGGAATTAAATAACTTGCCTCGTGCATGATTTTGGAATTAAATTATTGTTCATGTGTGTCACAAACGTACAAACCATGAGCACCTACTCCTTCAGCTTCATATATATACGACCATCTAAAGCTATTTTGGTATATGTACCTTTGCTCTCTCTCTCACTCTCACGCCAAGTTGTCGAAGACGGCGACTAACTCATCGGCGGTCGTTTAACTAATGAGTCCGCTGGCATGCACGTGTCCCGTCAACACCGCCATGCTGGCCGATGAAGAGGGATAAGCGCGCCTAGGTCTAGTGGTCATCTTCTCGCCCTCGTTAGTGGAGTATGTACAAATCATCGACATCGGCTTCCGAGTCGCCCTTGTTTTTATCAAGGCTATGGCATGCATGTCCGGTGTTGGACCGTCGTTCATGCTAGCTTGCTTGGTGCTAAACACACGCACTAATGGAAGTCCATTTGGCGGCCATCACCCGTCGTTGTCTCACACCCTCGGGGGCCGCTACCTCGACAACTCACGAAGGAAACTATATTACGATGTTGACATCCTACTTGTCACCTCGACGAGAAGTATTACATCAACATTGGAGGACATCGCCAAAGTTGTTCTCGTCTCGAAGGATAGTCGGCCGTAGGATAAAAATCGTGAGAAGTTGGCCTCCGACTAGCCCAACTCTTGTAACATGTTAGCATCTTATTGTTTTATAGGTGTGGTGTAAAGATGAAAATCAGAGTGCAAAGTCACGTGAAAATAACCTCTTTTAATGAAAAAAAAACTAGGCTCACCGGACACATTCTCCTATATACAAGTATATAGGTGTGGTGTGAAGATCGAAATCAAAGAAACAAGTTTTAGATGACATATGCTTCACAAAAGAAGATACCTTGCACCCACTTCGAGTCCGCCGACCCAACTCTTCTAATAACTTGGCCTATTTTTTTATGTGAGGTTCCTATGACTTTTCTAACCTAAACAAATAGTAAAGTGACATGGAATCACCACTTCGATGAAAATCTAGGGGTGTACGACATGAGGCCCATGTAACATGGTATCGCATGAAATCGCGTGAGGGAGGGTAAAAAGCACTTCCGTTTTGCATGGGTCCTAATAAGGGTATATGATGCTTGTCTAAAGAGTAAAAGTCAATACACAACTTTTAAGCGTGGCACATCCTTTTTTTGACCATGGATAGCCTATTTTTCGAGTAGTAGAAAGAAAATGCTTCGCTCGCGCTCGCTCTCGCTCTCGCCCTCCGTGCGGGCGAGAGGGAGCCAACTATAGGGCCGCCGCCCGTCCTCCCTTCTCTTCGCCCTTCCCTCCGCTGCCGCCGGGCGTTGCTCGTGCGGTGCCGGCAGCGGCCGGCCATTTCCCACGCGCGTGGCAAGGAAGCGCGGAGCTCGGCGCTCGCGGCGGTTTCCCTAGGCTAGGTGTGGTACGGTGCGTCCGGGTGGCTCTCGAGGCGGCGGTGCTGCTCCTTGGCGACGGGGCAGCGAGGTGGCTTGGCGACAGATGGCCGGTCGCAGGCGAGCGGCTGGCTGCACCCTCCCAGCCCAGATCTGGGCCCTCTGGGCCCCATCTAGGTTAGGATGGGCTACCTTAGGCCCGGTTGTTGATCCATGGAGGTGGGCGTGGGGCGTCGGCGGGGATGGGTGGTGGTGGCGCTGCACGCCGGCCAACTGCAGCGTGGCGGCGGAAACTTTACGGGCCGGGATAGCTCGGCCGGGCCGGTAGGGGCTCGGTGTGTTTCTTCTAGCACGTCCGGTCCGCTACCGCGATGGCGGTGGAGGATGTTCCCTCCCGCGTGGCGGTGGTGATGCTTGCCCTGACCTGTTGTGCCCTCCCTTCCCTCGAGGCCTCGTGTACGGGACCATAGTGAGACAGCGAGGATGGCTTCTAGATTGTGGTGGCGCATGCTGGTTGGTGGTAGTTGGGTGGAGCACTTCGAGTTGTTTGGGGTGATGGTGGTTTAGGGGATCGGGAGAAATCCCTGTCGGCTTGTTCGACGCCGACGCGGTGACGCCTGCGGGTGTCGTCTTTCCTTCCTGAAGGGGCGTCGGGGGTACCCCTAACCTATCCTCTCCACATACGTGGGGAAACCCTAGGACGAGTCCGGGCAGCAACGGCGACATCGCCGCTTCCTTGTTGAAGGTGTTGCTTCGTATGCGATGACTAGATGTGCTAGGAAGCGGTGGGACTTCCCGAAGGGTGCAACGAGTGCGGGCTATCTTCGTTTTCATCAATCTATCGGTGTCGGCATTAGTTTCTTTTATATTTTCTCTCTTCTTTATTTTGGGCTTGATGTGCTTGTTTGTCCAAGCGGTGGTTGCTATCTTGTATCGGTTGGTTGCTATATTAATATAGCGAGACGAAAGCCTATTTCAAGGAGTGTGGCACATCCTTCACGAACAATACTATCTTGTAGGAAGTTTCTCGACTTATAGTCAAAAAGTCCCACTTCGAAGGAGAAGTTATTTTCATTTTTCATGCATGTTTTTGGGGTCTCGTGTAACTCCTTTGCGAATCTCTTGTTTTTACTATATGCATGAAATGACCGACCCTATCAATTCATGTGCCGGTTCAATAGGGATGGCACTCATGAAATCATGCCAAAAACCATCAGAAACCCCAACTCCTTAGCATGTAGTAGGGGCAAGCCCAAAATTTGAGTATGAGTATTCAAAATTATAATATTTATTTATTATATAAAATAAAGTTTATGAAAAGAATTATATATGGACTAATGATCACACATATATTACATGTGTGAGAAACACACACAATGAAGGATACTTGTGCTTGAGAAACATATGAATTTACGAAAATTACAAGTAAAAGAAATAATATTTGAATTTTCAATAACAAAAGGAAATGCAAAAAAAGATATGTTGAAAAATAAGAAAGTGAGCTAAATAATCCTTTATGACATCAAAGGAAGATTTATTTATTATCGTATATCACTATCTTTTAGAACATTCACATACGTGTGTTTTTAAAATATTTGGGTGTTTAGATGGGTATTCTTCCGAATATAGCTGAATTGAAGTACCCCCGCCCCCACCGTTGTGGTAAGAACTTGGGTATAAAAGGTTGTCGTAAACAAGAAAATGCACAAATTACTTTGGCATGGAGATCTAGACCATTATTGTAGATCAATATCCTAGACTCCTAGATCTTAACCCTAATCCCGACCTTAACCCTAAACTTACACCCTAAGCCCTAGCTTAGACACTAAACCGTATAGCCAAGTAACAAAAAATCTTGCAACAAGTGACCATGGGCACACTATTGTGGAAAGGTCTTTTGACGTTCCCGTCTATTTTTTTTTGGGGGCTAGAGGGAGTTGTTTTGGGATTCACTTGTTTTCATTTATGCATGAAATGACAGGTAGCTATTACCTATCATTTCATGTGTCGACCCATCGTAGTGGCGGCGTGCTAGGAATATGTGGTGTTCAAAGATTTCTCCATGAATTTCTACTTCGGCGAGCCGTAACTTGTGAATATGATCTTCGGTTGAGGCGGTCCTCGAGGCAATGGAAACCTCTATTGGAGTTAGGGTTTCTCATACTTCTAGTTTTTGGATCTTGTTGCTCCATCGATCTCTACTTTGTCGGACGTCGTGGTCGAGGTTGACATATCAGGCCCCTCGCGACCGAGCGGAGGATATTAATATACGGAACATGATAATGTCGACGACTATATATATAGAAGCCATTCCTACAGAAGACGAGGTTGAACCCTTCTACACCGAGTCGACGTTGTAGAGTTCCATAGCCATAAACACTAGATCACATCCCTAAACCTCATCGGGTGCATCTATGTGACCGTCGAGTCCATCTTCTAGTCTTCAAGTCGTGTATTGTTCATGATCACGTCGATAAGAAAAGTTTGAGAGAAGCTCATCATCATCATCATCATCATCATCATCATCATCATCATCATCATCATCATCATCATCATCATCATCATCATCACCGTGTCTTTGATCCAAACTTGTTGACACGAGCCCCTTGCCAAACAAATAAATATGTCTCCAACCCGCGGAGAAGAATTGACTTTGGATCATGAAAACATTCCTTCATCTGGATGTCTTGAGAAAGTGGTGGGTAAGGGAGGCATAAAATCAACTCAAAAGGCCGTGGTACACAAAAACTTATATGGACACTCGAGAAACACTCAACGATGGAGAGGATTGGCAAATATTTCGGGCGCAAAAGGGACCTCTCCATCGGCGGCGGCGGGCTCGAACACATGTCCACCATTGTAAGTGAAATTTAGGTGTATTGCTATCTCTCGATGACGTGTTATTGACACAACAAGATGAACATTAGCAATATAATCGGGAGGGCCCCCATGTGCCCTTTATCGGCCGATCTCGTCTTGATTGGGCATAGTACACGGTACGTCGATGGAATCACATCTTATAACTAAGCACAAGAAGATATTGTAAGCACATGCTAATTAACTTAGTAGCGGTAGTAATAAAACTAAGTAATCCTTATAGCACATATAATATTGGTGATGGTGTCTGATGGCTTATTTGGCGATTATATTCAAAGTGGACTCACATCGCTTACAGCTAACAATCACTCGAATTAATGTGCAGTTGCACTCGTAGTAGATGTCTTTTATCTTTATTTTGCTGATGAAACACACATGCTAATCTGCTTATTCATGGGCACCATGTCTACTCGCGCGGGAAGTCCAGCAGCGAAAACTCGGTCGAAATTCGTATCTGGAGTATTCTCCAAACTGGCCCAGCAGCGAAAACTCCGTCGAAATTCGTATCTGGACTGGAGTATTCTCCCAACTGGCCCAGCAGCCCATTGTCGCAGCGCCCAGCAGCCCATTGTTTTGCGCTCACTACGCACCGAATCCCTAACCAACGCTACGCACGCATTTCTCCTCCCCCACTCCCCGTTCTTTCCACTCCTGCGATCAGAGAGGCGGCGCCATGGTCGCCCACCTACCACGCCGGCGCGGCCGGGCTTGCTCGCCGGAGCGCGCACGCGTGCGTGCATCGACGCGAGCGGCTCCGTCGACCTCGCCTAGCCGGCGTCGCGCGCGTGGCCGGGGCGGCTGCTGAACGCCGGTGAGGGTGCGCCGGCAACCAGGACGCGCCGGCGACGAACGCGTGCCAGGGAGATCCGTCGCCCACCGCGCGCCATCCTCGTTCCCTCCGCCGGCAACGAATCGCGGGAGAGCCGACCACCAGGAAGAGATGGCGGCCAGGGGACTGCGGTGTGCTGCTGCTCGCCGGCCACCAGCTCCAGGCCCTTCTCCATATCGCCGCCGGCGACCTCGTCCGCGACGAGCTCGCGTCCACGGGCCAGCTTGCCCTGCAGGTAAGGACCCCCCCCCCTGTTTCCTCACTTCTGGTTCCTGGTTCGGTGCGCTGTGGATCTGCCAAGGCTGACATTCGTTTTCAGAATTTGACTCCTGCGTGTGTTCACAGCTAGAAGATTAGCAGAGAACCTTTGGTGAAAAGTTCAGATTTTTAGGTGTCTATTTCCGTGTGAGAAAGATCACGCCCATACATTTTAGTTTAGCATTGCTCAAAACATTGACACTTGGTGTGCAGAATTAGCCTGTGCGAGCTGTCAGGTTGCATGTATACACGGTGCTATTACTGCCCATTTACTCTTGATTGCATAACAACAAACTAAATTCGAAATGCTACTTGTTTATATGAATCTGCTGAATCAATACTTGAGATCAATTTCCGCTGATTGCTATTTCATTCCAATTTGGAAAGTGCAGTGCTATATTAATGAATGAATCTGTTCAGAATTGTTCAACAGCCGTAGTATTCTTGCCCCAGGATTATAAATTCTCTTTATCTGTTCACTTTAGGATCTGAATTTACCTGTTATTTGTTTCCATACCTGCAATGGCCACCATGGGCACTGTGATATTAGAGTACAGCTGCTGCAAGCCGGGAGAGGCAGTAGTGTTATTGCGCTTTAGTTATAGGTGTAGTGGTTTATTATTCTATTTTAGATAAGAACTTACCCATCATATACACAATCGGCAGGTTCCTTGACGGGAGCTCAGCTCGCAGTGGTCTAGGCTCGCACTGATGCCCATCGCCTGCAAGTACGAGGAGATCTAGGTGCCCGAGGTATGAACGCCAAAGCCTTGCATATTCTCGTATCATTGATATAGTGTGTTTTTCCCATAGTAGCTTAATTGTACTCACTTCTTTTCTAATATGCGATCTTCTTCTAATATGTTAGGTGCATAAGAGCATGTGGTGTGACTGCTGTTAGGCAGGCCGTGGTGGTGGTGTTATCTCGGTTTCGGCCACAATCCTTCAGGTGATTCCTTGAGTTGATGTCCAGTGTCCGGCCATTAAGTCATTGAATTAATTATTACGTGGTGCTTCTCTGGTTCTGGTTTGTGCTGCTGGTGATGTTGTTTATATGGTTCTAATTTGTATTTGCCTCTGATGTCTCATGTGAATAACGGTCCTGTTGCTGTCTTCTTAGTGCCTTGTACTGATGTTCATAAATCTGGCACTACTTTCTTTATCAAGTATTGCTCTACTGGTTGTGATTTAATCCTGATAGTGGCATGTGATTTAATTGCAGCTATCTTGATTCGTTATCAACAATATTGTACCTCTCAAGCATATGCGTCCAAGAGCCTTCAAAATCTTTAAGCCATTCATTATCAACAATATTGTAAGCAGATTACGTGGTGTGCTATTTGTGAAGGTGCTCTAATATAGCGAAAACCGACGGATAGGATTGGCAATGTGTTAAGCAAGCATCTAGCTCACGTGATGCAGTCCACATGTAGAGTAGTGTCTTTTTACTCAATCCATGCAGCTTATGATCTGGGGGAGTTTTGTTTCTTCTCCTTTTGCCAATTGCAACTTATAGTAGTATGTATTGCTTGATATATTGTTTATGGGATATATTCAGTCATGGTAGTATTTGTGTGATTTTGATGTGCAATTTTCTGTTAACTAGCAAGAAGAGATTCTTATTCTGTAGATTCTCAGGTGCTGCCATTTTACAGTTGACATTCTCTTCTTCTTTTGCCAAACTAAGATTCAATGACAGCAGCCATTAAATTACTTGTAGTGTGCCACTAGTAGTAATTTGGTAATGTTGCCAGGATTAGATTTGTTGGTGTTGCTCAGCAGAGCAAAGCTAGTTTACGTGGTTTGTTTGATTTAGAGCATATCTTGTTTAGATAAACTAGTTTTCTGGTTATAGGATACATAAGAACAAAGTGTGCTGAATTAACCCTCAATTGTTTTCTTCAAGGGCTAGGAGGAGGACTAAATGACAGACAAGATGGAACCAGCAGACACAGTACTTAAGCTGGAGTACCTAGGGACAACTGAGACATGTATCAGTTCGTCTTCTTTGCTTATAAGCATTAGGTGCACAATGGTAAGCTTCCTGTAGCTTCTGAAAGACTGTTTGAACCTCTGAGACATGTAGAATAACGCTTTCTCACTCAAGCTAGGCAGTTTATGATCTGGAGGAGTAATGTTTCTTCTTCTGCCAGGTGCAACTTGTAATAGTATGGATTGCTTGATATATTGTTTATGTTGATATATTCAGTCATGGTAGTGTTTATGTGATTTTGGTGCGCAATTTTCTGTTAACTAGCATGAAGAGATTCTTATCTTGTAGACTATTGGGCGCTGCCAATTTACAGTTGAAGTTCTCTGGCCAAATTAAGATTCAATGACATAAGCCATTAAATTACTTGTTGCCTGCCACTAGTATTAATTTGGTAATGTTGCCAGGTTCAAATTTGGTTGTTTTGTTCATCGTAACAAAGCTATCTCATGTGGTTTGTGATTCAGAGCAGATCTTGTTTGATAAACTAGTTCTTTTCTTGACCTCTGTGCTAACTCTGGTGTGCTGTACTAACCCTGAATTGTTTTTCTTCACGGGCTAGGAGAACTGAATGACAGACAAGATGGAACCAGTAGGAACAGTACTTAAGCTGGAGTACCCGGGGACAACTGAGACATGTATCAGTTCTTTTTTAATTGTAAGCATCAGCTGCAAAATGGTAAGCTTCCTCTAGCTTCTGAAAGACGATTTGAACGTCTGAGACATATTCAATGTGCATGAAATTCGTATAGTATCTTGATTTGTTATTGTTAGTAATGTCAGTACATATAGTATCTTGATTGTTATTGTTTCAAAAGAAAGCCGTCTTAAAGGTTTGGTCTGTACAAGTCTTTTCTCGCTTTGTTTCTATTTCGGACGTTTTTGTTTGTTCCCAATGTGGTGAATAATCAACTCGTTCTAGTTGTTCAAGCTGTGTGAGACCAATCTCAAAACGAGCAACATTTTTTAATCACTATGCTAGTTTTACTGGCTGTATATATTGCGTCACGGTCCTTGTTATTCACATGAAACAATCTGGTAGTGGGCATAGTACTCGTTTCTGGTACGATATTTCTGCCTATTTTGCAAACTTGCATCTCAGTGCCACAAGGTGTCAGTAGCTACCCACGTGCCGATTTATTCTAGTAGAATCTGATGCTCATTTGGTGTTTTTTTATATCAATTGCACTTTTATCTTGAAGAGCCATCATACATGTTATACATCCTTTGCATGCTTTTGTTTGTGTTGTACATTTTGAATTAGCTCTAGTGAAGCCCTAATCGAGCTAAGCAGAGTGGCAGATTCCACTTGTGTAGGTACTACTTTTGATATTGCTATTGTGTCATGTTCATTTGATTTTCCGTTGTTGTTTATGAACTGCAATCAGTCTTGAGACTGCAATTAGATCGAATCCAGAACATTTTGATACAATCCCTCCTTTTATCTGTCCATCTTTATCTGTCTGCATCTTGTTTCTGTCTATGTATGTGTGCTGTACTAACCATGAATTTTTTTTTCTTCAAGGGCAAGGAGGACGACTTAATGGCAGACAAGATTGAACCAGTACTTAATCTGGAGTACCCAGAGACAACTGAGACATCTATCACTTCTTCGTTGCTTATAAGCATCAGCTGCAGAATGGTAA
Source organism: Lolium rigidum (assembly GCF_022539505.1). Lineage (NCBI taxonomy): Eukaryota > Viridiplantae > Streptophyta > Magnoliopsida > Poales > Poaceae > Lolium > Lolium rigidum. The sequence continues at coordinate 325,418,603 of NC_061508.1, read as the reverse complement.
GCTTCATGTAGCTTCTTAATGACAATTTGAACCTCTGAGACATTTTAATCTGCACGAAATTGTTTGTTTGGTGCAGCTGCCATCTTAACCTTGGAAAGCGTTTAGAATATGGTCTTAACTAGATCCTTGTTTTTGGTTGTTAGTAATGTCAGTCTGTATAGAATCTTGATCTGCTATTGTTTCAAAAAGGAAAAAGCCGTCCTAAAGTTTTGGTTTGTACTCTTTTGTTTCTCTTTGAGCCGTTTTGTTCATTCCCAAATGTGGTGAATAAAGTTTTGCTCTCTATATTCTCTGCGGATTCATTCCTTTGATTGTTTGTAGCTGATGCGGCTGATGGAGGGCGGACGGCTAGCGGCTCGGCATGGTCTTGGTCACCAGCACCAGTACCCTGCTGCTCCAGGAACCCACCAGCAGAGGATGGATGGCAAGCGTCGCTGGTAAGCGAGGGTCAGGTGGTGTTCCTCGAACCCACCAGCAAAGGACGGAGGAGCTGGCTGGTCTGCAGCATGGTGCACCCTTTTGTCGTTGCTGCATGTTGAGAAGCTACGCTGGATCGATTTGTGAGCGGATGATGTGTCAAGTGGGTGTTGTTGTTATTATTGGTTTTGCTGTTTTTGATGTCAGACAGTGAAGTCAAGACGTGATATAGTTCCATGGTTTTGCTGTGTGACGTGTAGCTCCAAAAAAGGGCAAAGGAAATTGGAAAATTCCAAGTTTGGGATTTCTTTATTCTTGAAAGAGAGATGTGAAAGTTTGCATGGTTTTGCTTAGTTTGCTAGGAAGTTTGGTACTTGGTCCGCCTATGATTGTGGGTCAGTGTTTGTCGGTGTTTTTTTTAAGTCCAAGGAGAATGACCGTTTGATGTGTGGCCCAGTTATTGAATATAATCAAAATCTGGGTGTCTTCTTTTACGGTTTGTTGTATTAGTTGTGGTAGTTGCTTGCAGAACATTGTTTAGCTCAATATATGGTATCCATGAAATGTTCGCACCGACCAAAAATCGAAGTTAGGCATCCATGAATTTGAGCCGAAGGAGGAATTATCGTTACTAGGTGAGAAGAAGCATTAATCTGAGCCGGAGGATGAACTAGGTGAAGTGCCTGAATCTGGTTCTTTGGTAGAGAATGCATGTACGTTCAGTTTTCTCTCGGACCTTATCCTTCCCCGTCTAGAGTGAAGGAATGCGATTCTTGGGCTCTCTCTGTCGCTCCACCGTGCTTGCCGGTGAATCGTGGGATTCATCTCCTCTTTCTGCCGCTCCGGTGGCGGGAGGGTGGGGGATCCCCGACCAACAGCGCTATGGAGGCGGTGGGTAGTTTGGTGTCGACGTGTTCCCCCTACTGCTCTAGCGCTCGAGGACTGTCGCTGTGTTGGAGTTCCAGCTGAATTTGATTAGGCGGCGGATCCGGAGGTTGATGATGAAGTGGAGGATGATGCAGAGGAGCTTCGCGGCGACGGCGTCGATTCCAGGGGTAGGTCGTTCTGAGTCGGTGCTCGGTGACTTGTCAGCAGCGGCGGTGGAGACTCAGCAGCGGTGCGCCACCGACGGCGAGGTTTGGATTGGTGAATGAATTATGTCAGCCGCATCGGAATCGGAACCAACGCATGCAGCAGGCAGGCAATTACGAGTACTAATTGATTTGCGGGTTTCCTTCGATCGACGCTTGGTTTCGTCCTTGACTCTAGTACCTTGCGCGCACGCTAGTGTAATTGCCGGTTTGTGACAGGCAAGTGATTGCGCACGCTGGAGGTGGAGACGCGCAGGCCTCAACATGGTCAGCACATACACGTATGCTCAATCAGAGGAGTCCATGAATTAGCGCGCGGTTGATGTATTTACACATTACGCTGAATCCAGATGGACACGTGAGATCGAGTGTGGAGGAAGGAAAAAAATAAGTAGTCCGTATTTGCGCGGAACGGTGAAGCATCGGAAGCTCCTTCCGCGGGAGCGGGAGCACGCGCGGTCGAATCAAGGAAGGAACCAATTAATGCACGCGCTTCCCCTCTCGCGATTCCTGAAATACGCAGCGAAAACAGACGACGCGGACGCGGACGCGGACGCGCGGGACGGGAGGAAGAAACAAGAAATATAAGGCCTCTTTCCGCAGTAGCCAGCCAGACTCGCCAAGGGTGCGACCCGGACACTGTACAGAAGCCCGCGACGGACGCGTTCTCCGGCGAGGGCCTGCAGCGCCAGGTCTCCATGGAGCTTGCAGTGTGCGACCCCTTGCACCGGGGGTACGTCCTGCTGCCCCCAGTACCTGACGACTTGGCCGCCGTAGCCGATGGATGGGCTTGAGCGCGTAGCATTCCACTCACAAGTTGCTATGCAGTTTCACTGACCAAATCAAGCACCCACCGGGCCGAAATGCCACTTGCAATGCAGTTTTTATGTAAAAATTTGGCATAAAGTGTTTCAGATGACCGAAAAAGATCAGTTCGTCTGATGCAGATTAGCAGTTACACTCTGTCCGTCTGCTCGTCTGACTGGGCGGCGTCACCGTCGCCGCTGCGGCAAAGGAAGACGCCCATCGTCGCCTCTCGTCCGTCCGTCGGCCGTTGCGGCGAAAGCACACGCCGATCGTCCGTCCATTTACTTCCGCGCCGTACGGGGCTTTTCTTTCGGAGTAGCATCAGGTTCGGCTCGCCTTCACATCGATTCATTTTTGTACACACACATGCCCACCGTCTCCGCTGGCTGCCTTTTGGAGCAACGGAGGAACGCGGTCGCTCCCTGTCCTTTTTGGCCTTCCTTTCGGCAGTGTGCTTTTTATCATGTCAGTTCCGCGTGAGCGTGAGTATCAGATGTTATTAGCCTCGGAAGAGAGGAAGTATCGGATGTTTGACACTGGATGTAATCTCTCCCGTATGGTATCGTATCATATCGCTGAGAGAGGGGTTGTGCTGAGGAGCACGCACGTATTTGTAGGACTAATTAACAAGGTTTATGCACTTAGTCGCGTGGCTTTCAGTCAATCATGCTAAGCAAGAGAAGAATGAGGGTAAATATGAATGAAGAAAACCAAAAGAATTCGGATAAAGGTTCCAAACCAACACCTTTTGATTTTCTTACTTAACCACGACTATTGCAGCGCCCATAATGGCCAACGATTAGCTGCTACTCCCTCTATTCCGATTTAATGAACTTCAGTCCGAACCATTATCTTCTCATTGTCTTGTCTCCCTCACGTCAATTTAAACGGAATGGAGGGAGTAGTTTATATCGCCACATTACACTCAGTTAACATCGAATCTAACGTATTGAATCTAGAACAAGAAGGATGTTGATACGAGTGGCGAAGTTAGGGGGTGGGGAGGGAGGGCATGATTTTGACAAGTTTTTTATAGTGCAAATTAGCCTCCTTGCAGCCCGTCGTCCCAACTGATGATTAACATGTTTGGCCCTCGTTAACCTATAATCATGTCTCCGCCCCTAGGTGATACCGAACATGGTAACGAGGAGGGGGTGAACCCCATTGGCATGGAATCGATGGACACAATACCACTGATCACAACAATGTCAATATTGTGGACCACGATGGTGTTCAAGAAGGCGATGCCGAGCATGGAAACATAGATAAGTAAGCTCTTGATTGCTTACTGTTATGTTTTATTGCACACGAGTAGTAGCTCTTGATTTACTCGCGCTCGAGCCACATGTTCAATCTCGGTCCATCCCAACTACCTGTCCCGTTTACTAGTTTTGTCTAGTTGTCGGATCAAGACGAATTTTTGTTGAGTGGGAGGGCATCATCAATTGTGGGATCATAGATGATTATTATCTAATCAAGAGCTAATTTTGCTGCCTTTCCGTGCGTCCACGTCATCCTTTGCCATGATTCTGTTTCCCGTCGCGTCTCTGGTAGCTCATGTCCTGCATATTGTCCATGTGGGCTGGGCGTGCGTTCTTGGTTTGTGGGCCTAGACCTACACGGGCTGGACCGAGACGCCCCTACATGGTTGCCTCCAATCGATGTTTTGGTCCCGTAAAAAAAGAGTTGGCCGCAACCTGAGCACATCATTGCAGCCCATTATTCAGCCCGTATATGCCAGAGGGAACCGGCCTGCCACTGTTCATCTCCTCCACGGACCAGACCATTGACGCATCCTCAATCAATATCCACTTCAGCGCTCCCGCTTCGTCTCCCCGCGATTTTCGCGAGAATTTGTCCCACAGGAAACTAATAGGGCATTCGAGAAGTCGCGCATGATCCCCCCTTTCTGCTATAAATTCCTTGATGCGCCTTAGTTTCGCATCGACGCATCATCCTCCAGTATGGGTGAGCATCAGCCACATAACTCATACCAACGCCGCTGCTGAGCCACTCTCTCCCGTCTTCTCCATGTTTCCTATCATGTATTGTCCATTTACCTCGCAGATTTGAACTTCGTCAGGTTCTGGCAATTTGGATGCCGATGGAATCTTCTTTGCTGGTCATGTATGTAGGTGAGAAGAAAATAAAGGCACCGACAATTCATCATCTAATTTTTGCAAGGAAAATGGAGAGCGGAGAGGTAAATACTACTTCCTGCCACATGTTAGTACAACATTTGGATTGGATCTGTGCCTTTTTGCTTCTTCTTTTTTGCATTCCAGATGATTCACAGGACAAGGTGCAGACATGGGTTTACTACTTCATGCCACATGTTAGTACAGCATTTGGATTGGATCTGTGCCTTTTTGCTTCTTCTTTTTTGCATTCCAGATGATTCACAGGACAAGGTGCAGACATGGGTTTTCTGAAGGGGATTATTATTCTGTTGTACCTGTATATGTCTGATTGTTGCGGTGATGAATGATCAAACTGGGCAACGTACAGACTTATTGTTTACACAATTTTTCTTCCTCTGTTGTGCATTGTTTTTTGTACAACCTCTCCCTAGATTTATCAATGTAAAGGATCGACCTGTTCTTTAATTAGCTCCTTTCTCTTCATGCTTGGCCTACTATTCATATGAATGCATGGAGGGGCTGTGTTCGGTGTAAAAGGTTAAACCAGACTATTTTTACTCACGAGGCTGCTACATTCGTTTGCGCATATGATTGGTATTTTTGTCTCTGACCAAGCATTTTTTTACTATGATGTAGTGAACTATATTGTTTGGAGATGATTAAATTTTCTTCTAAGCTGCATTAAAGTTTCAGTCCAGTGCCCTTTCCTCACCTTGTCCCAACTGCTCCTCCACTCGCGTGAGCTCTTGAGAGTCGACCGCCCAGTTCCTCCGCCGCCCCTTTCCTTCCTTCTCTCCGGAGGCGCAGCTGGCCGGCGAGAGGATGGAGTAGGAGGTTGGCTTCCTCTGTATATAGTTCTACTAGGTTTAGATGTAGGCTTTGCTGCTTTTGCTGTGGTTTTTTGGATGTGTCGTGGTGGATACCCGTCTTTCTCTCTCTCCCAGTTGAATAAAGTGTCTTGCTGCTGTCCAGCACGGGTGGGACGGCGATTTCTTCCTCGACCTCTGTTCTGTCCATGTCAGTTCTTACCTCTGTCTCCCTGTGGTGCTGGTGAAGGGCTGGTCTGCGATGCCGGGGACGGAGTCCCGGCCGATGCTCTGGAACCGGAACTCAGCTCCTGTCCATCGGGACAGGCACCTTTGCGGCTCTCAAAGCCTTGGATGGCGATGGCGTGTGCAGCGGGGACGTGCAGCGTCCTTTTTTCCTCTTCTTTGCTGCAGTGGAGTAAGGGGTGGAGGTGCACGGCGGACGGTAGGCCGTGGTTGAAGATGACGAGCTGTGCAAGTTTGGCTCCAGTGAAACCTCTTTGTATTTTCTTTATTTTCTGGGGTTGTTTGTGCAAATGTGTTGGGACAGCTGTAGTAGTATGTTCTAGTGGTCTGTGTACGTGTCTGGTTGTACTGGTCTTATCTTGAATACATGTACACCTTCTCAAAAAAAAAAAGTTTCAGTCCAGTGTCCAGAACACCTAGATTACACAATTTATAGTGTTTCCTCTGGTGGCTTCTCTTTGCTATGAGCTGTCAGTTATAAATTTAGGATAAGTGGCGAGTTGGTCAGCGGAATTGTATTAGCTTCTTTTTCTAGCCATCTCAACAACTACACTATCTATAACATAGCCGTGTTGCTTGGTTTAACCAACATAGGTGTAAGAAATGAAGTCATTTTCTCAGAATCTCATGGCTAAGTATGTGTATTTGTATTCATCAAATGGAATGTCAGATAAGTATTAATGATGGTTTCAAGTGCAAGCTAAAATTTTCTGAGGCAATGATCAATCTAATATGTCATGACTGTCAGGTTGATAATTTCACCAGAACGATTTTACCAGCCAATTCAAGCTACGTGAGCTTAATAAAAAAACATTGCATACATCCCGCAGCAACGCGCGGGATTTCATCTTCTTTTTCTAAAGAAGATGGAATCTTTTAATGACATGGATCTAATTTTTCCAAACAATAAAAATGAACCGTTTGGATTGCCGATTTGGGTTGACCCGGTGGTGATGCCCTTACACATCTGACCGCCCAAGGCCAAGGCCCATTTTGACAGCACGGAGCACACTCATCATTCTCCCAGCTCCACTAGGCAGCAACAGCAGCTCACTCATCTCCTCCAGGGTTTCCGGCGGCTGCAGCTCTTCCGCCGCCGCCGCCATCTAGCTCCAGTTCACTCTCTCCACGCCAATGGCTACCTCCAGCGCGCGCCGTTGGAGCGCTCGCACGAAAGCAGCGACGACTGTGACGGAGATCCCCGACCACCTCCTGGCGGAGATCTTCCTCCGTCTGCCCGCCGCAGAAGACCTCGCCCGCGCCTCCGCCGCCTGCGTCACCTTCCGCCGTCTCGTCATCGACGCCGACGGATCCTTCCTCCGCCGTTTCCGCCGCCTCCACGACCCGCCCTTCCTCGCCTTTTTCGACCGCGACGGGTTCCACCATGCCCTGCCGCCTCACCCCTCCGCGCCCGCCGCCCGCGCGCTCGCGGAGGCCGCCGACTTCTCCTTCTCCTTCTTCCCCAACCACGGCGACTGGGCCGTTCAGGACATCCGCGACGGACGCGTCCTCCTCCTCCGCCCCGGCGAGGGCCTGCAGCCCCAGGTCTCCATGGAGCTTGCCGTGTGCGACCCCTTGCACCGGGGGTACGTCCTGCTTCCCCCAGTACCTGACGACTAGGCCGCCGTAGCCGATGGATGGGCTTGAGCGCGTAGCATTCCACTCACAAGTTGCTATGCAGTTTCACTGACCAAATCAAGCACCCACCAGGCCGAAATGCCACTTGCAATGCAGTTTTTATGTAAAAATTTGGCATAAAGTGTTTCAGGTGACCAAAAATGATCAGTTCGTCTGATGCAGATTAGCAGTTACACTCTGTCCGTCTGCTCGTCTGACTGGGCGGCGTCACCGTCGCCGCTGCCGCCTCTCGTCCGTCCGTCGGCCGTTGCGGCGACAGCAGACGCCGATTGTCCGTCCGTCCAGTCCGCCATACCAAACCTTTCTTTCGGGGTAGCATCAGGTTCGGCTCGCGTTCACATCGATTCATTTTTGTACACACATGCCCACCGTCTCAGCTGGGTGCTTTTGGAGCAACGGAGGAACGCGGTCGCTCCCTGTCCTTTTTGGCCTTCCTTTCGGCAGTGTGCTTTTTATCATGTCAGTTCCGCGTGAGCGTGAGTATCAGATGTTATTAGCCTCGGAAGAGAGGAAGTATCGGATGTTTGACACTGGATGTAATCTCTCCCGTATGGTATCGTATCATATCGCTGAGAGAGGGGTTGTGCTGAGGAGCATGCACGTACTTGTAGGACTAATTAACAAGGTTTATGCACTTAGTCGCGTGGCTTTCAGTCAATCATGCTAAGCAAGAGAAGAATTAGGGTAAATATGAATGAAGAAAACCAAAAGAATTCGGATAAAGGTTCCAAACCAACACCTTTTGATTTTCTTACTTAACCACGACTATTGCAGCGCCCATAATGGCCAACGATTAGCTGCTACTCCCTCTATTCCGATTTAATGAACTTCAGTCCGAACCATTATCTTCTCATTGTCTTGTCTCCCTCACGTCAATTTAAATGGAATGGAGGGAGTAGTTTATATCGCCACATTACACTCAGTTAACATCGAATCTAACGTATTGAATCTAGAACAAGAAGGATGTTGATACGAGTGGCGAAGTTAGGGGGGTGGGGGAGGGAGGGCATGATTTTGACAAGTTTTTTATAGTGCAAATTAGCCTCCTTGCAGCCCGTCGTCCCAACTGATGATTAACATGTTTGGCCCTCGTTAACCTATAATCATGTCTCCGCCCCTAGGTGATACCGAACATGGTAACGAGGAGGGGGTGAACCCCATTGGCATGGAACCGATGGACACAATACCAATGATCACAACAATGGGGAGCACAATATTGTGGACCACGATGGTGTTCAAGAAGGCGATGCCGAGCATGTAAACATAGATGAGTAAGCTCTTGATTGCTTACTTGTTATGTTTTATTGCACACGAGTAGTAGCTCTTGATTTACTCGCGCTCAAGCCACATATTCAATCCCGGTCCATCCCAACTACTTGTCCCGTTTACTAGTTTTGTATAGTTGCGGATCAAACAAATTTTTGTTGAGTGGGAGGGCATCATCAATTGTAGGATCATAGATGATTATTATCTAATCAAAGAATTTCAGATTGAGATTTCGCAGGTTTGTAGATTTTATCATTGTCTACATCTAGGATTTGTATTCAGTTTTTTTAAAAAAACTTAAAACTATGATTCCAATTTTTTTAAAATAAAGCAATACATATAGCTCAGCCTCCGTTTGCAATTTTAGGGTGAATTACATCTATCTATTGTGCTAGACTTGTATTGGAGTACTCTCCTTTCAAAATATAAGCCTTTTTTTTATAAAGCTAGCGTAGTTGTCCATATGCCTCGCGCTAGCTGAAAATACATCGACTAGTGCTAGCACAGATACCGTTAACGGCGGCCCATGCGTGCGAGACAGCTTGCATCTTTGCAAAGCGACCGACCGTTGCCATCGTCCAGCTAGCTTGCGCGAGGACCGACCGTTAACGGCTCCCTCACGCTAAATCCCCATACTACCCCCGACGTCGACCCGCACGCGCGCCCGACGACGGCCGTCGTCATTGTCCTTTTCCATCTCTCCCTATATAGCCCCGACCTGCCCCCGTCGTCTCCACGCAGCTCAGTCATACACCACCTCCACAAACACAGCCACATCGCCAGTACACACCACCAGCTTCTTGTACCTTCAACCATGGACGCGGAGTCGTCGACGTCGGCCTACTCGCCCCCGACCCTGCGCCACAAGCTGCGGACCACCGTGTGCGGCTGCTTCGGCTCGCCCGGCAGCAGCGACGGCGAGAGGCCGCAGACCGGCGCCGGCGGCGGGAGGGCCAAGTGGAGGAGACGGGTGGCCGCCACGGGCGAGTTCAGGTACGACCCGCTCAGCTACGCGCTCAACTTCGACGACGGCGGCAGCGACGACAGCGACGAGGGCGCCGACGCCGCCGCGGCCGCGTTCCGGTACCGGGACTTCAGCTCCCGCCTGCCGAGCTCGCCGAAGCTGGCAGCTGCCCGCAGGCTCACCGCCGTCCCCATCGCCTGAACTGGATCAAAGTGACTCTGTTTTTTTGGCTGTAACTCTGATTTGATTTTCTTCTCTAAAGCGGGATTCACGCCCTTACTTACTTACATATGTAACTCTAAGCAATTCATTTTACGAGCAATTTATATAGTGGGAGGAGTATAGCTGTCGCAAACCGAAATGGTTCCCCGTGTAATCAGCCACTAATATACAGTGAACTGAGGACTTGATTGTCACAGAAATTTGTCTCTGTTCTGTCTGAGAAGTTCATCTCTGTCCGTTTCGATCAATCGAAGCACTTGATTAGAATCTGCTGGGGTTTTTGGTTCGAGAGCATCTGTGCTGATTACGGTTCATTCAGAGTTGAGCTGAGCTTGGATTGCGCTGCAGTGCGGCAGTTCACTCTAGACTCTGAACTTCTGAAGCGAAGAACTTGGACAATTTGGTTCTTGCGGAGGAACAGAGATAGGGAACTTGTTTGTGTGGGAATCCGATGCCGGAGAGTGCGGCCGAGTCCGTGCAAGTGGAGCTAGCCCGTCGCTCCAAACGGTCAAATCTCTGCTAGCTGTCGGTAAGGAACAGTCAAAGGGAGTACTCACCATCGCAGCAGGTAGCTTCGTTGACTGTACAAATGCAGGGGCTACCGTACATTGTTACGGCTCGGAAGAGGTGAAGCTTTCGCGCCATATTGTTCTGTCTTCTCAACTTTTACCCACTAGGAAACGAGGCAAGTGGTGTCAAAGATGTATACATGTCCATACGTCATACGTGTAGTATTAGAGAAATCATGCTAAACCACACGTATTAGTGTAGCTAGCACGAATCAGCAGCAGCTACGCCGAAAACCGTTGAGAGCACGAAAAATAGCTTACAACACAACAGGAACCCCGCTGCCTCCATGAATAGAATTTCAAGTGGGATGGGATTTCCCATCAGTCCCGCCTCCCATCCCATCCCCCTAATCCCGCTCATCCCTCTAACATAATTCACTAATCCCGTACGGGCCAAGTGGGATAAGCCCACCCAGGCCATGGGCAGCCCACGTGTCCCTACCGTGAGTGATCCCTATCTCAGAGTCAGAGCCGCACCGCCCTTTGCGATTGCGTCGCCGCCGTCTTGCTCCGCGTTGCCGCAGAACCTCACCTCCCTTGTCCCTCTTCGATGATTCCTCACCGCGTCGCCCCGGCGCGGGTCGCTGTTGCTGCGGCAAGGTGAACCTGGTGCTCTCCTGACACCGCGCGCGCCAGCAACCGCCTCCCCCTCGCCGCGCCCGGCGCCGTGCTGCCCTGAGCACGCTTTGTACAGCTCACCAGAGTCAAACCCCAGACACCGCGCGCGCGCGACGAGATCGAGCTCTGCCACAGTATCGCGACCCAGCGTGGCCTCCTCCGCGCGATTCCGCTCCGGCGAGGCGGGCCGATTTGGCGGATCGAGGGGGATGGGAGATCTGACGGGGGCAGGGAGATGGTGAGCGAGCTGGAGCGGCTCGGGGCGCGTCGCGCAGAGGGTCGCGCCGTGCCGGGGAGCCCATCCCTCGACCGGGCCGCGCGCGGCTTCTGCCTCGCCTCCGTGGCGCTCGCGCTCTCCTGCGCTCATGGCGGCAAGTTCTTATGGCTCTGCACACTTTCTTTATCGGGACAAGTGAGACATCCCAGACAAGTCCGATTAGTTGATATCTTGATGGGATAAGAGGGATGTGGGACAACGGGATAGGAGGGACGTGGGGACAGTGGGAGGCGGACGTCCCAAGTCCATCCCACCTGAAACTTTATCCATGAAAGAGATGTCTCATGAACCACTAGACGAAGAAGGTAAGAAAAAGAAACGCAACTTGAAGAAGACCAAGCCCTCCACACTCGAAAACCAAAAGCAGAAGCATACTAACATGAACATATCAGTTGGTCAACATGGGGGCATCGCAGAAAAAACAGCTTCAGACGCCTAAGGGAACAAACCACCCTCCTTCATCGCCAAAGAGGGACCCTACCCCCTCGCCCTTGCTCGAAGGGTGTTGGATCGTCGGGCGAAGGAAACATTCAACCTAGAACCAGGAGATGTGCACTGCAAGAGAACACCAAAAGGTCATACCACACACATACCACCTTGTTGCGACAAGCACATCATGACATCAAGTAGATTCAGAGCCCAAGACGAAGAGGGTAAACCGGTGAGCAACCACCGAGCACGAAGATGTAGAGAGGCCAAGCAGAGACGACAATGACAACAAGCGTATGGAGATGCCATGGTGCTGCCACTAGGAAGGAGGACCCTACCGCCTCCTGACAAGCACCAGCAGAGACCCAATCGAAGACAATCAAAATCCCATTCCAACCTTTTGCCCACCACCAACACCATAACCACATCACCATTAGACTCCTACGGTCCTACCAACCATGGCACCAATCACCTGCTACACCACCGTACGTACACCAGGAAACACCTCCAAGGAGGAAACGACACGTTAAAACGTCATCGCCATACAATTCCAAGCAAATTTTGAGCTTTCACCTAGGATGATGGGAAGGGGTGGGGGATGGGACCTCAACAACGCTTACATGAAAGTAAGCGGATCATTGCCATTATTTACAGAGGACTAGTGATTTCTCATGGCCCAGCTCACAGCACCATCTCCTCGAAGAAGGCTTTCGTCCCACTTTATTAATATATAACCACACCGATACAAGAGTTCAAAACTAAAGAAATGTTGGGGCAACGGCAAAACATGCCCAAAAGGAAAAAAATGGAAGCAAAGGCGAAGCGTCAAGACAATGATGACCCTCAACCGATGCCCCCCTCCGTCTATGGCCCACCACGCTCCAAGCACTCTAAGGCACCGCGTACCAAGCAACACCTTAAAGAAGGGAAACACCATCCACACGGCGCTGCTGCCAGGACCAGACCGGTCCTAGAATTTCCCCTGTACGCATAGTGAAGTGTATAACGTATTCCCACGACGTCCTCCAGGAAGGAATGGTACCACACGAAGGTGGCACCGCGCCAGGGCCAGACAAGCTGGCAGGGATTCCTCCCACCCCGTCCACAAAAACCCTGGGACCACCTAACTTCGCCACCCACGAGCATGTGCCGCCACGATCTTGTAACCGCCATCATCTTGCGACACTAGCCTGCAGTCTAATCAGCGAAGGCACACGACGTAATCAGGGCAATCACACCACCATCTCCCTAGAGGGCTAGTGTGAAGAAGACGTCGATAGCCAGCACCAATCGAAAGTAGAGGGCTAGTGTGAAGAGCAAGATTTGACCGAGATCTGATGCCGAGCACACAAAGCAGCCCTACACGTGGTCCATGCTACACATGGGTAAAACTCAGGCTGGCCCGAAAAGCCCGAAGCTATAAAGTCAAGCCCGAGGCCAGCCCGGCTTGACCGTCGTCCGTCGGGCCTGTAAATCAGGCCCGAACCCGTCTCGAAGAAGCAAAATCCCGACCCGATACTTACATAAATCGTGAAAACTGCAAGCCGAGCTCGGCCTGACCCGACGTTCGGGCTCAAATATCAGGCTCGAGCCCGACCCTACCCGATGTTCAGGCTCAAATATCAAGCCCGAGCCTGGCCCGACGTGCAAGCCTGGCTCAGCCCGGGATTTTCAGGTCGGGTCGTCAATAAACGCATCTAGATACATCCGTATCTAGACAAAATAGAGTCAACTAATTTGAATCGGATGAAATAGTTTAAATTTAAATTGAACTTTTGACACTTATTTTAAATAGGAGGGAGTAGCATAGAAACAAAATGTGGCGATGTCAAGATGACAGGATATGGCCTATGGGACACGATATCTACGCAGGTGCATGACGGCCCCTTTTGGCCTTGCGATGCGTCGCTTGTGGCAGATCGGGCAGATCAATGGCGCGTGGAACGCGTGCTGCTTTCGTTTCCATGACTTGCCCAATTTAGCTTCGAGCCCGTCGGCATCACCCGGCTCCGACCGTTGCTGACCCGCCGCCGCCGCCGTCCCGTCCCCGCCGTCCGTGCCAGTATAAACCTCACCTGCGACGAAGCTCACACCCTAGTACCAACCCCCAGTCCCCCACCTACCCCCCGCCACCTTGGACGTAAATGGAAGCCGCCCTCGGCGCGCCAAAGCTTAGGGCCGCTCCCATCCGCGCCGCCGCCCCCGGCCGCTCCCCTCTGCCGTCGCGGGTCGTCTCCCTCGCCCCCGCCTCCGCCGCCGCCCGTGCCCGCCCTCTCCGCTCCGGCCCCAAGGTGCGGCCTGCCCTGCTCTGCTCTGTTTATTTCACCTGTCCCCTCTGCACTATCTTCAGAGGAAAATCTCTGCACTGCCGGATCCGTTTGATCTTGGTCACCATCCCAGCTTGCTTGGATCAGCGATTTCTCGGGGCATGAATTCAGAGTTTGATATGATGGTCTCTTATACAAAAAGGATTTCTCCTCTGCTGTTTGCTCTCAGGGCACCATCCAGGCGCTGGCGCGGGACGAGATGCTGGGAGCGGCGGAGCCGGCGCAGTGGGATGACGCCGCGGCCAGCCAGGGGGTCCGCATCCGCCGGCACCGCCGCCCCACCGCCTCCATGAGGGAGATCGAGGAGGAGATGGGGGCGCCGCGCAACATCCTCGAGAAGATCATCTGGGACAAGGAGATCGAAGTGGCTGAGGTATGCTGTTTTATTGCTCTCTCGTACTACTCATATTTGGATTGGGTCTTACTTTACTACAGAATACAATGATGGCCCACTCTCTAGAAAAGAATACAATTATGGTCATTTTATAAGCCGAAATATGTATATCCATTGTCAGATTTCAAAGGACTTGACTGAAATCCACACAAATGCATCGCTTATTTGGTGAAGAACCCATACACTAATATGCAGCCTTAACTGAAACTACTGACAGTGTTACACCTATAACAAGAAAAATTATACGGAGTCCGGATATTCTACAAATGGGTTACTAATCAGAGGCTCCTTTTAAACATCCATGTTTTTTTTGAGATCGTTAAACTTCCATGTTAATCGTGGAAAAGAAACCTTTAACGTATGATCTTCAGTATGCACATATGATCAAATAATAGATAAACTATTATTCATGTGCATTAGTGCTTCTGAAAATCATCATTGCGGATCCCTTAATATGGTTTGATTCGGATTCTCTTCACATTAGTGCTTACCAAGGAAAAACATTAAAACACCCATACAGATGTAGAAGTAATTCGTAAATCTGGATTAGCACGTTTGGTAGGAAACATAAGAAGGTCAATTAAGTTACAATGATATTGATATGATATTCAACAACATGTTGTAGTTTAACTGTGAAGCACCAAATGGCATACACTTGTGCATGTTTCTTATAATGTTAGGGGGGTATGGCTTCTTATATATGATGGGTGCTAATGTTCTTCTACAGGGGCTTGCCAGGAATCCTCTGAAGGAGGTGATTGAGTCTGCTGTAAAGGCTCCTCCTACCAGAGACTTCTATGGTGCTTTGGCAGCAGCCTACAAGCGTAATGGGGTACCAGCGTTGATTGCTGAGGTCAAGAAGGCATCACCAAGTAGGGGTGTGATCAGGGAGAACTTCGATCCTGTGAGTTCTGGTCTCCTTCAAGCTGCCATGAGCCCTGGTAATTTCAAAGATTAGTTAAATAACCAGTGCGGAAAATTGTTGTAGGTTGAAATTGCTCAAGCTTATGAAAAGCATGGAGCTGCTTGCTTGAGCATCTTGACTGATGAGAAGTACTTTCAGGTTCGTCGTTTGAAACTGTATCTGTGTCTGGCGATCTTAGATGTTGTATTTGCTGGGCAAGCTAAAAATGTATTTGATTCTACAGGGAAGTTTTGAGAATCTTCGGAAGGTGCGCAAAGCGGGAGTGAAGGTAATGATAGATGGATAAACTTTGCATGTGAAGAGGATTGTTCTCGGTTGCCATTTTTCTCATTGTACCGTTATATCTGTTGTTAATGCAGTGCCCCCTTCTATGCAAAGAGTTTGTCATTGATGAATGGCAGATCTATTATGCCCGCTCGATTGGTGCTGATGCAGTTCTACTCATTGCTGCTGTACTAACTGATATGGACTTGAAATATTTGCTCCGGATTTGCAAGGAGTTGGGATTGACAGCTCTTATTGAGGTTTGACATAACCTTCATTTTGTCTTTATTGAGGTACTCCTTCCATATGATTTGATCTTTAGTCTGCAGAAAACTAAGTTTCTGTCTGATTTTAGGTTCATGATGAAAATGAGATGGAGCGTGTCCTGAGGATAGATGATGTTCAGCTTATTGGCATTAACAACCGCAGCCTTGGTATGAGATTCCTTCTGGTGCTCATTTCGTTCAGTAGTTGAGTAAACATACTGCTATGTTAAGTATGATATTTTTATTCTAGAATTTTGATGCCACATTTGCATTTATCTGAGTCAAGAACTGTCCCTTGTATGGCTTATAATCGTTTTTCTTATTATTCGAAATTTATTTATGATGCAGAAACATTTATAGTGGATACTTCGAACACGAAGACGTTGTTGGAGAAGCATGGCAATGCCATCAGGCAGAAGGGAATATTGGTAATGTCTCATGCTAATGTGTGACTTTTTTTGTCAAGTTTTATATGCATGTATGTGCTTTGACTGAAGAAGAAAGATTAGGGAGTCCCTTAATATTTGTGCCCTAATTGGAAGGCATGACTGAATGTTCGCAGGCATACAGTAATTAACTTCTTCAAAAAACTTTATATGACATCAAAGCCCTTAAACATCTTTTTTTGGTAGTCTGTTGAACCGATACACTTGCAGCCACTTGGATTACTGTCTCAAGGTATTTGGAGGACAAGTTTTGCAGTAAAAATAAAACAGGAACTATCATGCTACCCCGACCAAACTCTACACAATTATCTTGTACATGTTAAACGTTGGTATTATCTGAAGTTCTATCATTGTTTGGATGCTTAATGTTGAATGCACCTTGAAGTCAGAGACATATATCCGCTTCCTTTGTTGCAAGGGCCATTCTACTTTTGTCATCTCAAATGCTCATCGTTAGTTTTTTGCTGAATTATTTCCCCAACCTTTATGTATTTCAGGTTGTTGGTGAATCGGGGCTATTCAACCCAGATGATGTTGCTTATGTGCAGAATGCTGGCGTCTCTGCTGTAAGTCACCTGATTGCTTTTGGATTATGAAATATTTTCCTGCATGGTTTGAAAAGCATTATATTTTCCTTTCAATGTACATCAGTTTTGTTCCACAAAATATATGCTATCAGACAACCGTGAGATTTAGTCGGATGATGATACATTTACCGAAAGTACAAGTTTATTTGCTTGTCTAGTTATTTTAGTTATTTGAATGCAGTGAACCGTGTTTGACATAAGCATGCCTGTTGACTAGGTTTTGGTAGGAGAATCCTTGGTGAAGCAAGAAGACCCTGGGCGAGCCATCGCTGGGCTCTTCGGGAAAGAACTTTTGCATTGAAGCAACTAGATCGGGCTTGTTTTGGCTGTAGACTAGAAGTTAGTAGCTGCCAGGCCACCCGCGTGAAGAATAATGCTCTCTTGATTCCTTCCGGATGAGCAATAAACATGTGATTTTCTGATGCGGAAAATAAACATATGATACATTACTGTAGGTGTTGTAGGTACAAAGAAAGATGAAGTTTGTCTATTTACCTTTGGATGAACCATCTGTTCAGAGTTGTATCTGCTGCTCCAATCTTGCAATGGAGCGTCAGCTCTGCACGACTAAACATGTTTGTTTTTCAGTTTTGGTTGGGATGCGCCGGCCACTGTAGTGCAACGCAAAGGCGACGCTCGAGAAACCCAGCAGCAAGCTGCTGAGAACTCCCCCACAAAAGATTAATTTAATATCATGCACCCATAGGGTTACATATCAGATATTAAACTGATAAGAACAGATACTACACTTTATCTTAGCCAGAGGCCGAGAAAGGTATGATTTGTCCGGTGCCCTGCGTCTCTTTTTATTCACTCGTAACCGCCTCTCTTTTTATTCACTCGTAACCGCCTCTCGCTGAATTACCCGAGCGATATGGGACTATTCCAACGAGCCGGTGCCGCGATTCGTTAGCCCAACCAAAGCGAACCTGGCTCTGGGTCTCCTGCCGTTTAGGGCCTGCCCAAAAGCCCATCCAGAAAGTAGCGGCCCACGGGAATCGATGACCTAGTTCGTTCGCAGTCCGACGAGATGAGAGTCCTCTGCTGAGCTAACGTCGTGTTTGTTGTGTCGCTGTAATCGTATAGAAGTAGAAATCAGAGTCTTGCTCCTAAACAGGCACCAGAGAGAACTGATGTCATTCTCATGGTTATGGTGGCATGGTGCTCTGGCAGCAGCCTACAAGCGTAATGGGGTGCCAGCGTTGATTGTGGAGGTCAAGGGGGCATCACCAAGTAGAGGCATACTCAGGGAGTCCGTAGGTCGAAATTGCTCAAGAATATGAAAGGAATGGAGCGGCGTGCTTGTGTTGGGTTTGATCTGTTAGTTTTAACAGATATAAAAGAGAAAAGTCAGAAACATAACGTTAAGATAAAAGTGGGGCCCACAGGACAAACGTCCAAGACCTTTTCTCTTTCGTGACCTTTTCTCGTACATGCCCTGATCGGGGGCATCGATAACAACATGTGGTTTTGGTCCCCTGTCACACTGACCATATATAAAGGAGAGGGGGCATGTAGCAATGGACCTGATGAGTTCACAATCTGTTAGATTCCCCCCCCCCCCCCCCCGACATTCCCTCACCCTACCGATCTAGGGAGGCCAGAAGTGACGGGAAGACCACCACCACCGGCGACCAGGAGGGTTGTGCCGGCGTGCTGCCCATGATCATCTTCTTCTCCAAGCTTTTCAGCATGTGTTCAACGATCAGGGAGAGGTCATCGCTGGCCATCTCAGGTACACAAATTATAATCTTAGGTTGGTGTTCTAATTTCAGATTAGATCCTTATGTTGATTAGATTAAGGCTAATAATGTCTATCAGCTTGAGCATCTTGACTGATCGGTGAGAAGCACTTCTAGGTTCTGTCTTTTGAAACTCGTATCTATATCTGAGGCTACCGGCCATACACCATTATGTTAAGTATGATGTTCATATTCTAGAAACCTTGAAACATCACATTTTCATTTTTCTGAGCCAAGATATTCCCCCTTGTATGGTGAATGAATCGTTTCTCTTATTAGATCAAACATTATTTATGATGCAGAAACATTTACTGTGGATACTTCAAACACGAAGTCGTTGCTCTGGCGAAGCACGACAATGCCACATCAGAGAGAAGGGAATATGGTGCTAATGTGAAACCTTTCCAAGTGTTCTATTCATGCACATGTTTTAACTGTAGGAAAGCATTAGTTAGTTCCCATGACGAGAACCGCAACATAGTCAGGATGGTTAGCACGGGCATGATACATGCTAGCCTGCCTGGGTTCGAACCTCCGCGCTTGTAATTCCATTGCGTACTCAAGAGTTCCCCTATAATAAAAATAAGCTTAAGGGATTCTTCCTCTTAGTCTATTTAATTTTTTATAAAAAAATAGTTAGTCCCATAATATTTGTGCTCTAGTTGGAAGGCATAGCTGAATGGTTCCGTACATAATGTAATTAACTTCTTCAAAGAAACTTTGTACAACTTGAAAGCCCATAAACATCACACTTTTCAGTCTGTTGAATCTATAAACTTGTAGTCACGGATTACTGTCTTTACATTTGAAAGACAAGTTTCACACTACAAGTGAAACATGAACAAATTATGCTACACACACTTAACTCTGCACAATTATCTTTCCATGTTAAACTTCAGTATTATCTTGAATTCATTGATTGTTATGATGCTGAATTTTGCATTGCATTGCACCCCAAAGTCAGGGCAGGTTTCCCCTGCCTCTCTTGGACAGGATAGCAAATGACATGAATTGGCAATGGCCATTTGATTTTGTGTTACGAAGTGCTTGTCACTGGTTTTTTGCTGATTTTTTTCCCCTCCAACCTTCTACGTATTTTCATGTTGTTGCTGAGCCAGGGCTAATGGGCTATTCAACCCAGATGATGTTGTTTATGTGCAGAATGTAAGTTATCTGATTGATTGTGGATCGGTCAAAAATTTTGCTAAATGATTTTAAAAAGCAAATCCCCCTTTCTATGTACATCAGTTTTGGCCCACAAAATATATGCTAGAAACCATCGAGCAGCCACGTCTTTCTTTGCACGTCAGATCTATTTTTTCGTGAAGAGATTTTTTAAGCCACGTCAAGTCTAAGTCACAAAAGTCACGCGCACCCGACACGCGGTATGCATATGAGGGCTGGTACTTATAGAGAGGAAGGCCTGATTTCAAATTTGGAGGGAGCCACAAAATAGGGCGGGAAGAGGATAGAATTTTGGCTCTGTTTTCAATCAAGATTACTCCCACGCCGCAGCTGGTAGAAGCTGATTGTAAATGTGCGGCCTAGATGCAAGATGCCAAGGATTGGTGACTTGGCTGGTGGATGGTCAAACTCCGGTA
This sequence comes from Lolium rigidum, assembly GCF_022539505.1. NCBI lineage: Eukaryota > Viridiplantae > Streptophyta > Magnoliopsida > Poales > Poaceae > Lolium > Lolium rigidum. Next base: position 325,398,560 of record NC_061508.1, on the reverse strand, counting down.
AATCATTTATGTCCTGTTTTAATTATTAGTCCTGGATGGTATCCTTGCATGCATCGCGATGGTAATCGCCCTGATTAATTGCCGGCTGCTTAGTTTTCCTAACGTGCGGTTATGATGGACCTATTCTTCAGGATCTGGGGAAGGTGGGGTGGGCAAAGGCAAGAGAATTAAGTGGCGAACTGCCGCTAGGGGTGAGAATCGTTGGTTGGGAGAGCATTGCTATTTTTTTCTCTCGTTGATTGAGACCTATAATTAGGGGAGTCCAACCATCTTACGTTAGGTCCACCTCTCTGTCAGCGCTGAACTTTTCTCCAGGTTTTCTTTGTGACACAATTGTCAATAATATTTTCGTAACAATCTTTATCTCAAGATGGATTCTGCACGCGCACTTGCCTTCTTCACATAGCCTGCACATTATGCGGTATAAGGCCGCAGGAGGAGGTCGGTTAGCCCCTAATTAAGCAAAACATTTAATGCAAATACGCTATAGGCTCAACGGGTTTTGAAACTGCATGCTTTTACACCGTGCCGGTTAAAGGAGTAGGAATTGTCGCTGCAAACCAAACGAGGGAACGAGGACTACAAATCAATTTGCCTTGACTAATCCCAGCAAACTCCTAGTACTAAACTCAAATTATCCTTCCTTAACATTGTCAAACACGCTTTCTCCGCCAGGCAACAACGGGAACCTCATGCACCGGTGATCGTTCCCTGTTAAAATCCCAGAATTACAGGATAGGAATCCGGTCACTCCTTGCCTGTATTTCGGAGGACATTGTTCTATGCTATATGACCGACGGCGATTTGCATCAATGACCTTAGTACCACAAGATGGAAATTGTTAATGCTGTTATTTACACACAGCGAGTCACTCATCATGCGCAGCCAACACGCGGCATGTGGCTAGGGGGCTTTTACTTATAGGGAAAAGCCTGAGATTTTTGAACCGTTCAAACTTCCAGGGAGGAAAAACAGTAGGGCGGGAAGAAGATAAATTTGGCTCCATGGATGAGGGATTCACTCTCAAATATGTCTGTTGCTTGAGAAGGATGGGTGTCCGAGATACACTATCCCACGGATCGGTGACATGGGCAATCAGTTAATTGTGAGATTGATTGATCTTTGATTGACCACTAGTAGTCTGTAATCTCGGTTTTCCATCCCCACCAGCTAGATAATTATCTGATGTGGCGAGATCCTAGTGGTCAGTCAAGTCAACCAATAAATCACGGGCATCTCTGCTTTCCGATCCACCCTCCAGGCTGAAACGAGATTATGCCAAATTCTAGCTAGTCCCATAAATCTTGCCTTTGACTATCCCTCCCAGAGGAGATTATGCCAAATTGGTTTCCCTTATTTTCTCCGAGATTTTCTTGTAGTATCGACATGGCCGGCCATCTATCCTCCTCTTTCCGTCAACACTGCAATTTTCTGGATTGAGATTTGGCTAGCTTAGTTGCTCACAAGTTTGATTTGGAGCTGATTTTGGATAGCATGTTGCTTTCTCTCCCAGGTGCACACGACTAGCAAAGCTGGCTAGAAACAAAGTTATTTCGTACAGCAAAAATCTATATAGAGGATGCATTTCCCTGTTTTCCAGGCATTTACATCACGGAGGATACCTAATACTACAAATTTGCAATTATCACCGATAATGTGGTGTTTGTTACCTCAGAGGTTCTTACTTCCTATTCTTACTTCCTATCTGTCTGGCAACACATAAACAATTTCTTCTTCCTACTTGTTTACAGTCAAGCTGGAAACATACGAAACAACTAGTAGCTCCAACACTCAATCCAATTCTCAAGTGCATGCTCATGTACATTCACATCACGTAACATCCTCTAAAGCATTTAAATACCTATAAAGAATTCAACTCAACATACGGCCTGACCATCAGCGAAACTACAATACACAGCAACATTGGTACAAAATCTTGGCCGCGCTCGGGTGCCTGAAACAGAATGCTAGCATCACAACTCTCCATTCCTTCTCTATCACCACCCAACTTGTTCGTCGACCGCTCCATGCACCACTGCTCCTCCGACGTCGTGTCAGTCCCAAATGGCTATCTACCACCGCAGGTCCAAGAACAAGGCTCCGTCGGCGTCTCGTTTGTCCATTCGCCACCACCTGCATGCACAACAACAAATCAGAAGGCATCAACAAAATGAGATAATGACTGGAGGGCGTTCCTTCGAGATGAGCTACACACACTGTTTCTTACACAATCATATCAAATAAATAAATAAAATGGCAACAACAACATGACTCTCCTTTCTCTCTTTCTTTACATGCATGAGCATTCACTCAAGAACATGGAACTAATATCCAAGCTAACCACATAACATGTATCACAACACACATCAGCAGCCTTATTTACACACACAAAAATTATTGGTTTCCATCCAGAATGCTACAACCTACTCCAAACGCATTCCAAGCAACTCCAAGGGACATGTGCTACCAAAGGATAATAACAACAAGAGAGTTTCTTCAACTTCTAATCAGCAACCAACCAAAGTAAAATGCATTTGCATGTGATGATCAAGCTTTGATAGTAATTCATCAAGCCAACAATTTTCAAATCATTCAGGATATGGAGAAAGACAACATCAACAGTTTAGACATACTTCAAACAAAAATATGCATTGGGTCACAAAACTTGTTTATCCCTATCTATTTAGACATGGCATCAAGGACCTCACCTGAATAGCTTGTAGCCAAGGCAGAGCATCACCACCGCGGTTGCGTCGCGGACCAAGGAGGGAGGCCAGGTAGTCGAAGCCAAGGGCCGGCTGTGGCTAGTACAGCAGCAGCCCAGTTGGAAGCCAAAACGGCTATATTCAGTAGCCAGGGTTAGGTGCATGTGCCAGGACGTGCTTGAGAAAAAGGAGCATAGAGCTATGAGCAAAAGAAATAACGCAAAATTTCTTATTTCACTTCAGTTTCATCATCTGAGCACAGCACCCCATCAAAACATATAAGAATGAACCTTTAATAATTCACAAGCCAAGGCTTAAAAGATGGAATCATAATCTGTAATCTGGAAAACCTGCATGCTGCTTATTTTAAATTTATACAAAGCCAAGTCTATATTATTTGGTAGAAAACATCTTGTAGGATAGGATTCCTAGTAATATCCTCCTAACAGCACATAAATAAGATTCCTACTCATAATTTTGATGAAGGACTTCACTGCAAGGATCCATGATACTTGATAAATCAACATCAATTCGGGTTCTATCATAGAAAATCAATAGTTCTGACAGAAAACACACAAGGACCGTCCCTTGTCATCATGAGACATGAAAACTTTAGGACAAGCATTATTCAAGTATATTAAACAATGAACAATGACTAGCACCGATCAAAATAAAGCATACTCTGATAAATAGGCAAATCAACAACACATGAGGGGAGTAGGAGACAAGTACCACATGTTACATTTATGGTCCTCGTTTAGAAAATACCTCGATCTTCTAAAACCAAGGCAAAACAAAATCTCATCTCTGGCCAGTCTCATCTTCTTCAGCAATCATTGTTTTGTAAACTATACTGTTGTTCAACTTGAACCGATTATGGTTCCAGGGAAAAGGCATGGTGGACAGGTAGCACTGCAATAGTTGATTTCCAAGGTGCAAGGTCAACCTCCATCTGCAACATGGCAGCATCAGACAAACCCAGATCCAGGTGAGATGTTCATGTATCGGTTGCATCAGTTTCCCTACACACAGAAGAGAAAGAGCAAATGTGGGATTCTGGAGTGGGAAAGTAATAGAATAAGGAAAACATTTACACAAAGTCAAACCTGGAATGATACGAAAAAGAAGCTTCAGTGGCTGACAAGGTTGTTTCTTTAGCAGAATTTGACAAAGACCTATCAGGAGAAAGAAAGAAAAAGCAACATATTAGTCATCCAACCCATCTTTCCCATTTGAGCCGTGCAACATCAGAGCAAAACAAAGAATAGGCTTGGTTACTCATTATTGAGATCATAGTTATGCAATAGAAAGACAAGGCTTCTTCACTACATGACAACGCATGATTCCGGTGTCCACAATCCAAAATAAAATAGCTTCCACTGTAAATAGTTAGAGGATAAATTTTTTGCTTGTAGATATCAGGCTATTACGAGATGATGAAAACGTATTTTTATCCCACTAAAATGAGTGTACTTTCACTCAAGGTGCAAAAGCCAAGGCGAGAGCTTCCTTGTACATCTTTTGTCCTATCATTTTAAGCTAGCTTAGCCATGTGAGAAGTGATAGCATGGTATTAAAGGCATCCCTAAGGCGTCGCCTAGGAGACGCTTAGGCGTCAAGGCGCCCGTCCTCCGCCTTGGAAAATCGACCGCTTAAGGCGCCTAGGCTTCCAAAGCGCCCGCCTAGACGTCGCTTAGGCGTCAAAGCGCCCCTGGCCGCTCTAAGACGCCTTAACACCTTTAAAACCATGAGTGATAGACACTGACCGATGTGGTCACCGCTCCAGGATCATGGTAACCAGGAGAATGAATGAAGCATGAACACAGAAGGTAGGACACAAGTGACAAGTTTTCAAAAGCATTTACTTTTAAAGACCAGCCAGCAGTAAAAAGAAAGTTTCACCAAACTAGTACAAATGTTAGCCTTCAGACTGAACAAACAAAGCAACTACTGGTAAACGCTTTTCCTAGTACAGTTTAATTGTTTATACTCTGATGAAATATCAAGCTAGGAAGATTCAGACTTTCGTGATCCATATTTCTTTCTTATTAATTGATGAAACAATTTCAATGCCAGGCAACAATTCAACAAGTATCCATAAGGCAGCAAACTTAATTTATCCTAGGCAACATATATTGCATTGAATCACAAAACAGGAGTTTCCCAGCCGGCGACCTACCACCGCAAGTCCAAGAACAAGGCTCCGTCGGCGTCTCGTCTGTCCATCCGTCCACCACCTGCATCCACGACAACAAACCAGAAGATATCAACTAAATGAGATGAAGTTTTGGGGTGTTCCTTGGAGGTGAGCTACACACACACTGTTTTTTACATCATCATATCAAATAAAAGAAAAGTGAGAACAAGATTAGCATCGAGAACATTCATTCATGTAGGAATAAAAAAATAAAATTATTTGTAATCTACATTTAGTAGCAAAATTTTTTCTTATGCTATCTTCTTAACCAGAACTAGAACAATGTAAAATAATGGAGTTATACTCCCAAAACAGGATAGGACCAAAACCACACAGTACTAAACATCAGGATTGAGAGCTATAGAACAGTGAGTCGAGGCTAGAACACAAAATCATCAAGTCCATTAGCTTCCCAAGCACACAAGCATCAGGACCTCAAATAACTAGGAATATATATTAGATTCCTAGCAACAGAATTTAGTAAGTTAGATGGCAAGGTAGCAATCAAATGCATAATTCTAAGCCCCTGATGGCCAGAGAATAACATAGCCACTGTAAGTGCAAGGGACCCGAAGATCAAAGGGGTGAACCAAGAGCTCACCATAGAGGCTTTAACCTAGACCAGGGCACGACGTCCTTGAGACCAAGCTGAAACACATCCACCTGACCAAGTGGAACCGGCAGATAACAGAAACAACATCATTAAAATGTTCATTACCAATACTATTCGGTGGCGCACAGAACGAACTAAGCAACTAAGCACCAGACCAAGAGGCAACACATTTAATAGCCAATAGCATCCAGCCATCAACTAAGCAACAATTGACCCCTCTAAATTAAAAAAGAAAGCTCTAGACTACAAAACGGGAACCCACTAAAACATGCTATACCAAGATGCTATAATTTCAAATTTGCACAAACAGCCCAGCCACAAGGCAGTAATGACATTCATCATGTGAAATCAACCCAGCCAACAAAGCCACTTGGCATGCCAAAATAAATCCATTAGCAACTTGAAACATATAAGCAACTGTGACCAGCACCAAGTATGCATGTGGATCTAACAAAGACCAATAAGTGGAAGCGGTTCAACATCATGTTAGCGTGCTATGCAACTGACTCCTTCATTAAATGACTGAGTGTTACCTTGTACACAACATTAAAATGAAATCTCATGGCTCATAAATGGCAATCGCGTGCAGCGATGAGGAGGTAGCAAATGAAAGTCAGTCAAAAAAACACCCTTTGCACTAAATTAGTTAATAGTGAACCATAGGACGGTACAGTTTGGACAAGAGTTAACAAAGGACTGAGAATTGGGACTTCGTACAAACAATGGAACTCTGGATGTGGGAGACCAATTCGACAACTCATTATGTGAACCAAGACGAAGGTGCTATGATTGGTGAAATAGCAGAAAAATGAACCATAATATAAAAGAGATCATGCCAAATAAGACATCATGGCTAATTGGGTTATACTGGTAAAGATGTTACACTTTTGCTTACACGCATAATCAATGCCCCAAAATAGAGCTGAACTATCTGTGATGCAAGTACTCAAATTTGGAAAATGAGGAAATCATGTGGAACTTCTCAATGACCAAGCTTATCTAAAACTCACAAATGGATGCACCTTAACATCATGCATAATCATCCTTTCTACCATAAAATAAATGATCTACAGGCAGAAAACAAACCTTTGCTGACATTGCACCCAAACTTGTTGTTCTACTTCAGTGGATCTACTAAACAGCCCTGTAAACATTTAAGTACATTGTTTTTTCTTGCACTATAATTGCTGAATGCTTCCTCGATCCTTATAAAAAAAGAAGAAAGATAAATACAAAGTTACAGGAAAAGTAACAATACTATGAGCTTGAATAGGAGGCATACATAACTAGGAATGAATTCTTGGGAATAGTGGATGGTAAAGATCCACCAAACAAGTAGTAAAAGTTAAACCTTCAGACTGAGCTAACAAAGAAACTACTAGTAAAGGCTTTTCATAGTAGAGATTCATTGCCAATACTCTATAAATATCAAGTCTAGGAAGATTGAGACTTTCATGACCCTGCTGGAGATAGCATTCAACATGACTAGCTTAGCTAGAAAACTGAAGAAACTACCAAAGCATAGCATTTATTGTTTCATCAGCATTTTAACTGAGAACTAGATTTTTGCATATTTTGTCTTGCAAATTAACCATTCCAGTACGACAGGCCATACATAGCCTAGATAGTGAACTGAACGAAACGTTTGAACATGGCAGGATTATACTTCTGCAAAAATCATACGGAGACAGCAACAAGTACAAAATGTGAACATTGCTCAGCATGAACTAAGAAAACTATCTTACGTATTAAGGCGTAAAGAATATGATGATCAATCTTAAATGAATAGATGCATCAAGTCCAATCCTAAATGATGATCATTCTTTCAGCAACACTAATCCTAAACAAAGCTCAATAGTTATCTAAATATTTGCTTGACATAATTACACCATGAAGGACCATGTAGACGCACACAAGCCATGAATAGCGAAGATAGTATAACCTTGGTACTGTATAAAACAGGCCACACGGGTCGTAAATCGTAAAAACAGGCAGTACGTTTTTACTCTTCACCTTCACTTCCTGGGAAGGGTTCACCTAGTTGACATGCCACCAAACAGTTCAAATATATGATCTAATCAAAGTTCCATAGCTGTAGATAAACAACCTCAAATCCCATCCTAGAACTCAGAACCGAATCTCAGAGTATGTAATTTAGCCACTTGAGCCTTGTTCCTACTCACCAATACTAATGCAATAACACAATCACTGTCCCACACAAAACATACATATGTTATCCAGTGCAGAAGCGTCACATTTTCAGTGCATAGATAAACACACCAGGAAATTGGGAGAGCGCATTACATAATGCCAGTCAATGGACAAAGTAAACAAGTAAAAAAGTTTCTGTACAAGAGAGCCAGGATAAGCTTATCTTCATCAACAATGAATTATACATAAATAAACATTCTTAAAATTGTAGCCTTTTTGTTCCCTGTTTTGATTCTCTATAGACTTACATTTCCAATCAAGCTATGCATCTAGATGTATATTTGCATTTGCTTGAAAAGCCAAAAACATGAAAGAATTTATCAAATTTGAGTTGGAAAGGGAGAAGAAATTTTCCATTTCTTGGATTGAAATACAAGCATACCAGGCAAAGAAAGAAAGAAAAAAAAACACCATGTTTCAGAATGCATTGGGTGATCCAAAAACCATATGCAACAAGTAGGTACCTTATACTAGAAGCATTGGCAACAGTAAAAGTACCAACATTCTCCTTAGACCTTTGTCAAGGCTTCTTTAGTTTCATTAGATCAAACTACGGTACATAAAATACTTATATTAAACAGTAGCATTGTCGCATAAAATAAATTTAAACTACATATCACGAAGTAGACAGATCGAGTTCACCTCCTTTTAGTCTCCGACAGAACACAAGTCTGAACCCAAATCAGTTTCGAATGTTTGTGAAAATCATGGTATAATACTTGAATGAAACGGGCTCAAATCAAGAACAGATTCAACCAAAATAGGCAAAGGCCTTAAATTCATCGAGAGGGAAAATAGGAAAAAGCTTTTAAATTTAGCCATCAATCACCATAAGATCAAATAATACAACATCAAATTATCCATAAGTTCAAATTTCATGCCACAAGAAGAAACCTAACGAAGCTGGTTTGCAATTTGAGAAGAAAAATGAAACAACAAATAATTCAAAGGAAAGACAAGTAAACTCAAGCACCTTTACTGCAAGAAAGGTAAACAAGAGGATCATATTATCTCCTGATTTTCAATTCCCAAAGTAAATCTAACACCGGCACAAACACACTCAATATTCACACCCGACGAAAGTCTTCGAACACCACAAGGAGAGGGCAAATAAGTCAAAAATTTGACAAATAGAATAAAGAAATACTCAGCAATGCATGCCATAAACCAGCCATGAAAGAATACATAACAATACCAGCAACACATCACACAGAAATCAACCTTGTGTGCAGCAAAACTTGCGGAGAATGACCAGCCCAAAAAAGCAAAAAATCATCAGAGAAGGCAGCGAGAGGCAAATACATGACATTAGGGCATCTCCAACGCGGGTACGCAAAACGTCCGCGTGTGTTCTTTTGGGTAAAAACGCGTCCCAACGCGCAGACCCAAATGCAAAACGGACGGCCCGTGAGGTCCGGTACGACGCAAAGCCAGCTCAAATTTGCGTGACTTTTGGGGTGAGCCGGACGACCGCGGGCGTTCTTTTCCATCCGCACATGTCCGTTCGTGGCCCATTTGGCAGTGACAAAAAAGGTCCCATATATTCTCTCTCCTCTATCTCTTCTCTGTTTGCTTTTTGCCATGGATATCTCCATCACTCCTCGCCGAATTGAAGCTTGCCTGGCCAAGCTTCGTCGCCGCCCTCGCCCGGAGGCCCTCGTCGCCGCGCCTCCATTTTTTCATGCCTGCTGGAAGTCGCCGGAGCCGAAATGGCCGTGGTGACGTTGGACTCGACGCCGACGAGCCCGCCATGGCCGAGACACGACCTCGCCGCGTTCCTCGGCCGCGCCCGCGCAGCGGCTCCGGCCACGGGCGCGCCGGCCCAGGCCGTGCCCCGCGCCGACCGCGTTCCCGGCCGCTCCTCCACGGCCGTGCCCCGCACCTCGCCGCGGCTCCGTCCACGGGCGCGCCCACACCGCGCCGCCCGCCCTCGCCCGCGACGGCGGAGCCTAGGCCGAGCCCTGCGCCCACGCGCCGCGCCACCGTGCCGCACCTCACGGCCGTGCCCCGCACGCGTCGCACACTCCGCCCTCGCCCCAACCAAAATCGGAAGACCACGGCGGAGGCCTGGACGTGCCGCTGCAGAGCCGGCTGCGCCCCGCCAAGACGCGAGCGGGCCACCGCTGGCCGCGCCTCGCCGCGCCACCTAGCGCCGCCCCGTGCGCCCATGCCCGCACCACCTTCGCATGTGCCTGGACGCCGGCCGCGCCTTGCCTGGACGCCGGACGCGCGCCGCCCCGCCCCGCCCCGTACCTCGCCGCGTGCCCTGCGTGCGTCCCTTGCCTGCGCCCAGCTCGCCTGTGGCGGCGGCGCGGACGCCGTGGACGAGGTCGACGGCGCGGCCCTGCGTGCGCCCAGCTCGCCCGTGGCGGCGGCGCGGCCGCGGAGGCCGTGGACGAGGTCGCCTGTGCCCACCTTGACCGTGGCGGCGGCGTCGAGCTCCCGGGGTGGCGGCGGCAACGTCGAGCTCCTGGACCGGCTTGCTCACGGCTGCCGCTCCCGTTCGGAGGACACAGGACACAGTGCGATGGCCAAAATGGGTCAGAGCTGGCGTTGGGGAATAAAATCGGGGCACGGACGTTCGGCCCTATCCGTGTATCCGCGGGGTGACCCATCCGGATAAAATCGGACGCCCAAACGTGTCCATTTGGGTCACCCCGTTGGAGATGCACTTAGAGCCTTGGCAATGTCTGAAAACTAATTAACTTCACGTTGTGCAGAGGTCCAAAGTTGATACTAGGGCCTCGCCAAGTACCATGTATTACCGGAGACCTTGTCTTCTACTATGCTTCTGTAGGGTTGCAGCTTCTCTTTAAGATAATCCTGCACATGACATAATTTAACTTGTAAAGATAAAGGAAGCAGATTTTTTTGTTGGCGCTGAGATATAAAAATAAAGGTCAATATAAACAAGCACTAATGCCAAACAAAATAGTTGTACTTTTTCAGTCAGTAAATAGCAACTCCATAGTTAGTACTGAGTATTATTCAGTGAAGGCCTTAAACACAAAACAAATAACCTCTGTAAAGCATTAGTAACTTACTAAGCACATTAAGATAAGAAAGCAACCATTGTCGTAAATGACAGCCGACAAGTGAATATATACAATTAATAAAAAGGTGATATTGACCTATGAGTTGTGGACATTTCATTATCTGCGCAAGAAAGGGATATCATCGTTATTTATGATGCAACCAGAAGAGCTACAGCTTATGTGATAAGAAGAACTACACCATAATATGCATTATGCATTACCGCTGATACAAAAGGCATAACTTGAATTCTTATGCTCCTGGAATTCAAATTAGAATTCAGGGAGTAGATGTTGCTATATACAGAAAACTACATTCACAAAAGCAAGACATGTCTAAGCTTTCAATTAAATAGTAAACTCTGTTTCGGACAATTTTGGTGTGAACCCAAGTGCTTGAAAGCCAAACTTTTGTGCCACCTACATAGATGCATATAGAGCTCCTCTTTCTAAGGATATACACAAAAGGTGGAGAGAAAGAACCACAGAAACAAATCTATGACAATCTCTCATAATGCAAACCCACAGATTTAGAACTCAATAAACAAAATCATCATGTTCTTCAAACCATATTATTCACTTCCACTTCAACTCCACATGATATAATTTAGATTGAAAAGAATGCTTGATAACTACACAAAAACCAAAAGATCTAGAGGGGATTTTATTGCTGTTTGCCATTGGATTGATTAGAAATCTCGGGACCAAATGCAAACACTACATAAACTGTTTCCTGGCCCAAGTTTTCGACAGATATTCAGAGCTATAACTCTGCACCTAGAAAGGAGCGCCGCTGATCAAAGAATGAACAAATCACATAACGTGAGGTGTCAATCATCTGTACTAACAAAAATTACATGACGAGTTTGCAATACTTTGGACAAAGAGAATTGACTAGAAAAAAGTCACAGCAAGGCTTGTATGCATCTTACTGAATCAATGAAAAAGCAGAGGAGTTAATTACTGTTTCCTCGGTTGACAGCAAGGTATCTACCGACCTAGCAGCAATGCATATACGTATCTACTAAGTTGGGCAAGCACCGGGGCCAGCAAACAACACCTATGTATGCTTCGACCAAAGCAACTCCACAAAAGACGCAGATAATCTAGTAGGACTAGTAAGTACCACACATGACAAAATTCCATCATATTCAGGCCACGTACATTAGGAGAGGAACCGCTAGATATACAGATGAAAGATACAACAAATCCGAATGACAACGACGACTAGCCATCATCATCAAGCTACGTAACAACAAACCAACATTCATAGTCTAGCAACAGAGAAAAAGGCGGCAGAAGGGACGAGTCACCTTCCTAGCAGCAAGCCATAGCAGTATCTGTTCCCATCATTGTCCGAGTGGTAGCCGTCGCCCCTCCCGAACCAGCCACCGCCTCGAGCTGCACCACCTTCAATCCATCCGTCCCAAGCTTCTCCTAGGGCATTCACCCCACACACACACACATATGCAGAGAGAGAGAAAACGCAGCACTCCATTAGCACGATAGGAAAAGCCGTGAGGTGAAGAGATGACTATGATGGGCCACCGCCGTGCTCACCTCACCTTCTTGTGGAGGTGGCCGGCAGGGGTCTGGTCAGCAGCAGCAACCAGTGGTCGGAGGAGGATAGCGGCGCAATGGCTGGGTGAATTGAAGCAGCATTCGTTCTCCGGATGGGAGCCGGGGCAGGAGCTCGCCGATGGAGGCGTGCCCAGGGGATGTACGTCTTCCCGGAGCGCGGCGCCGAGGGTCGGAATCCGCACGGTGAAGGACCCCCAGAGGAGGGCGGATATGGAGTTGACCTCCGGTCGACAGGACGCGAGGGTGGAGGTCGCCGGTTCTTGACGGCGCATATGCAGAGAGAGAAAAAAGGGCAGCACTTCATTAGTACGAGAGGAAATGCCGTGAGGTGAAGGGGTCACTAGGATGGGTCACCGTCGTGCTCACCTCACCGGCATGTGGAGGCGGCCGGCAGGGGTCCGGTGAGTAGCAGGTCGTCGGAGTAGGATAGCAGCGCGGTGGCTGGGTGAACTGAAGCGGCTTTCCTTCTCCGGATGGGCGCCGGAGCAGGAGCTCGCCGATGGAGGCGTGCCCAGGGGATGGTACGTCTTCCCGGAGCGCGCGACGGCGAGGGTCGGAATCCGCACGGGTGAAGGATCCCAGAGGACGGTGGAGATCGAGTTGACCTCCGGGCGACAGGACGCGAGGGTGGAGGTCGCCGGTTCTTGACGGCGCGGAGGTGGGTAGCATCCGCCGGCGAGGATCGAGGAGAAGAGATCGCGTGGGTGGTGGGGATGCGGCCGCCGTTGGGGGTTCTGGATGGAGAGGATGGGATGCGTTGGGGAGGAGGAGATGGAGGTGCGGTGGCCGGCGAGGTGCCGGGGCGACGGGATGGAGGGAGAGAGCAAGGGGGATTTGCGTGATTTTACTTTCCATTTTCATTTTCCTTTTCCTTTTCTCTTTTACACATACACGGAAAGTTTTGATTGATGATTTGCTGGAATCGAGGAGGCTGTTTATTCATCCCACGCGACCCGCTCTTTTGCGAGGCTAAACACTTAATTTCGTTCCAAAATTATGCATGGAATTAAATAACTTGCCTCGTGCATGATTTTGGAATTAAATTATTGTTCATGTGTGTCACAAACGTACAAACCATGAGCACCTACTCCTTCAGCTTCATATATATACGACCATCTAAAGCTATTTTGGTATATGTACCTTTGCTCTCTCTCTCACTCTCACGCCAAGTTGTCGAAGACGGCGACTAACTCATCGGCGGTCGTTTAACTAATGAGTCCGCCGGCATGCACGTGTCCCGTCAACACCGCCATGCTGGCCGATGAAGAGGGATAAGCGCGCCTAGGTCTAGTGGTCATCTTCTCGCCCTCGTTAGTGGAGTATGTACAAATCATCGACATCGGCTTCCGAGTCGCCCTTGTTTTTATCAAGGCTATGGCATGCATGTCCGGTGTTGGACCGTCGTTCATGCTAGCTTGCTTGGTGCTAAACACACGCACTAATGGAAGTCCATTTGGCGGCCATCACCCGTCGTTGTCTCACACCCTCGGGGGCCGCTACCTCGACAACTCACGAAGGAAACTATATTACGATGTTGACATCCTACTTGTCACCTCGACGAGAAGTATTACATCAACATTGGAGGACATCGCCAAAGTTGTTCTCGTCTCGAAGGATAGTCGGCCGTAGGATAAAAATCGTGAGAAGTTGGCCTCCGACTAGCCCAACTCTTGTAACATGTTAGCATCTTATTGTTTTATAGGTGTGGTGTAAAGATGAAAATCAGAGTGCAAAGTCACGTGAAAATAACCTCTTTTAATGAAAAAAAAAACTAGGCTCACCGGACACATTCTCCTATATACAAGTATATAGGTGTGGTGTGAAGATCGAAATCAAAGAAACAAGTTTTAGATGACATATGCTTCACAAAAGAAGATACCTTGCACCCACTTCGAGTCCGCCGACCCAACTCTTCTAATAACTTGGCCTATTTTTTTATGTGAGGTTCCTATGACTTTTCTAACCTAAACAAATAGTAAAGTGACATGGAATCACCACTTCGATGAAAATCTAGGGGTGTACGACATGAGGCCCATGTAACATGGTATCGCATGAAATCGCGTGAGGGAGGGTAAAAAGCACTTCCGTTTTGCATGGGTCCTAATAAGGGTATATGATGCTGTCTAAAGAGTAAAAGTCAATACACAACTTTTAAGCGTGGCACATCCTTTTTTTGACCATGGATAGCCTATTTTTCGAGTAGTAGAAAGAAAATGCTTCGCTCGCGCTCGCTCTCGCTCTCGCCCTCCGTGCGGGCGAGAGGGAGCCAACTATAGGGCCGCCGCCCGTCCTCCCTTCTCTTCGCCCTTCCCTCCGGCCGCCGCCGGCGTTGCTCGTGCGGTGCCGGCGACGGCCGGCCATTTCCCACGCGCGTGGCAAGGAAGCGCGGAGCTCGGCGCTCGCGGCGGTTTCCCTAGGCTAGGTGTGGTACGGTGCGTCCGGGTGGCTCTCGAGGCGGCGGTGCTGCTCCTTGGCGACGGGGCAGCGAGGTGGCTTGGCGACAGATGGCCGGTCGCAGGCGAGCGGCTGGCTGCACCCTCCCAGCCCAGATCTGGGCCCTCTGGGCCCCATCTAGGTTAGGGTGGGCTACCTTAGGCCCGGTTGTTGATCCATGGAGGTGGGCGTGGGGCGTCGGCGGGGATGGGTGGTGGTGGCGCTGCACGCCGGCCAACTGCAGCGTGGCGGCGGAAACTTTACGGGCCAGGATAGCTCGGCCGGGCCAGTAGGGGCTCGGTGTGTTTCTTCTAGCACGTCCGGTCTGCTACCGCGATGGCGGTGGAGGATGTTCCCTCCCGCGTGGCGGTGGTGATGCTTGCCCTGACCTGTTGTGCCCTCCCTTCCCTCGAGGCCTCGTGTCTGGGACCATAGTGAGACAGCGAGGATGGCTTCTAGATTGTGGTGGCGCATGCTGGTTGGTGGTAGTTGGGTGGAGCACTTCGAGTTGTTTGGGGTGATGGTGGTTTAGGGGATCGGGAGAAATCCCTGTCGGCTTGTTCGACGCCGACGCGGTGACGCTCGCGGGTGTCGTCTTTCCTTCCCGAAGGGGCGTCGGGGGTACCCCTAACCTATCCTCTCCACATACGTGGGGAAACCCTAGGACGAGTCCGGGCAGCAACGGCGACATCGCCGCTTCCTTGTTGAAGGTGTTGCTTCGTATGCGATGACTAGATGTGCTAGGAAGCGGTGGGACTTCCCGAAGGGTGCAACGAGTGCGGGCTATCTTCGTTTTCATCAATCTATCGGTGTCGGCATTAGTTTCTTTTATATTTTCTCTCTTCTTTATTTTGGGCTTGATGTGCTGTTTGTCCAAGCGGTGGTTGCTATCTTGTATCGGTTGGTTGCTATATTAATATAGCGAGACGAAAGCCTATTTCAAGGAGTGTGGCACATCCTTCACGAACAATACTATCTTGTAGGAAGTTTCTCGACTTATAGTCAAAAAGTCCCACTTCGAAGGAGAAGTTATTTTCATTTTTCATGCATGTTTTTGGGGTCTCGTGTAACTCCTTTGCGAATCTCTTGTTTTTACTATATGCATGAAATGACCGACCCTATCAATTCATGTGCCGGTTCAATAGGGATGGCACTCATGAAATCATGCCAAAAACCATCAGAAACCCCAACTCCTTAGCATGTAGTAGGGGCAAGCCCAAAATTTGAGTATGAGTATTCAAAATTATAATATTTATTTATTATATAAAATAAAGTTTATGAAAAGAATTATATATGGACTAATGATCACACATATATTACATGTGTGAGAAACACACACAATGAAGGATACTTGTGCTTGAGAAACATATGAATTTACGAAAATTACAAGTAAAAGAAATAATATTTGAATTTTCAATAACAAAAGGACATGCAAAAAAAGATATGTTGAAAAATAAGAAAGTGAGCTAAATAATCCTTTATGACATCAAAGGAAGATTTATTTATTATCGTATATCACTATCTTTTAGAACATTCACATACGTGTGTTTTTTAAAATATTTGGGTGTTTAGATGGGTATTCTTCTGAATACAGCTGAATTGAAGTACCCCCCGCCCCCCACCGTTGTGGTAAGAACTTGGGTATAAAAGGTTGTCGTAAACAAGAAAATGCACAAATTACTTTGGCATGGAGATCTAGACCATTATTGTAGATCAATATCCTAGACTCCTAGATCTTAACCCTAATCCCGACCTTAACCCTAAACTTACACCCTAAGCCCTAGCTTAGACACTAAACCGTATAGCCAAGTAACAAAAAATCTTGCAACAAGTGACCATGGGCACACTATTGTGGAAAGGTCTTTTGACGTTCCCGTCTATTTTTTTTGGGGGCTAGAGGGAGTTGTTTTGGGATTCACTTGTTTTCATTTATGCATGAAATGACAGGTAGCTATTACCTATCATTTCATGTGTCGACCCATCGTAGTGGCGGCGTGCTAGGAATATGTGGTGTTCAAAGATTTCTCCATGAATTTCTACTTCGGCGAGCCGTAACTTGTGAATATGATCTTCGGTTGAGGCGGGTCCTCGAGGCAATGGAAACCTCTATTGGAGTTAGGGTTTCTCATACTTCTAGTTTTTGGATCTTGTTGCTCCATCGATCTCTACTTTGTCGGACGTCGTGGTCGAGGTTGACATATCAGGCCCCTCGCGACTGAGCGGAGGATATTAATATACAGAACATGATAATGTCGACGACTATATATATAGAAGCCATTCCTACAGAAGACGAGGTTGAACCCTTCTACACCGAGTCGACGTTGTAGAGTTCCATAGCCATAAACACTAGATCACATCCCTAAACCTCATCGGGTGCATCTATGTGACCGTCGAGTCCATCTTCTAGTCTTCAAGTCGTGTATTGTTCATGATCACGTCGATAAGAAAAGTTTGAGAGAAGCTCATCATCATCATCATCATCATCAACATCATCATCATCATCATCATCATCATCATCATCATCATCACCGTGTCTTTGATCCAAACTTGTTGACACGAGCCCCTTGCCAAACAAATAAATATGTCTCCAACCCGCGGAGAAGAATTGACTTTGGATCATGAAAACATTCCTTCATCTTGTCTTGAGAAAGTGGTGGGTAAGGGAGGCATAAAATCAACTCAAAAGGCCGTGGTACACAAAAACTTATATGGACACTCGAGAAACACTCAACGATGGAGAGGATTGGCAAATATTTCGGGCGCAAAAGGGACCTCTCCATCGGCGGCGGCGGGCTCGAACACATGTCCACCATTGTAAGTGAAATTTAGGTGTATTGCTATCTCTCGATGACGTGTTATTGACACAACAAGATGAACATTAGCAATATAATCAGGAGGGCCCCCCATGTGCCCTTTATCGGCCGATCTCGTCTTGATTGGGCATAGTACACGGTACGTCGATGGAATCACATCTTATAACTAAGCACAAGAAGATATTGTAAGCACATGCTAATTAACTTAGTAGCGGTAGTAATAAAACTAAGTAATCCTTATAGCACATATAATATTGGTGATGGTGTCTGATGGCTTATTTGGCGATTATATTCAAAGTGGACTCACATCGCTTACAGCTAACAATCACTCGAATTAATCTGCAGTTGCACTCGTAGTAGATGTCTTTTATCTTTACTAGTTGAATGCCCGTGCTTTGCTACGGTTCAACAAATTTATAATTCATATAATGAATAAAAGTATTTGCAATTCATGGTATTTCACAATATATGCATCGAACACAACACTATTTAAATGTTTTCCTCTCTACACATTTAAATGTAATGCACTTGAAAATTGCATACTTGTGCATGTGTTAGCCACCCCTGTCTTCAAGATATGATAGGGATTATTACTCTCAAGAAACAACAGACCTACACATATGTTATGAAAATCGTTGTTAGATCACATAGTTACAGCGGCATTACATAACTAAGTTGAGACATAGTCAATCAAATCTAAACTTTCTACGGACCATCTGCAGAAAAAAAATACTGCTCTTGGAGTCTTGGGTTCTCCTTAGTTAACATGTTGATTCCTTTATATTTACTCTGATATAATGATCTGGAAGCCTTTATTCTCTTCGGATAAATTCTTTTGCCAGCAGTTTGACGTCTTGCAGAGATCTTATTAGTAAAGGAAAATTGGTGTAGGCTGCTGCTAAAAACATTGCTTGAGTTGTGCCCATATCTTTGGTCATTAACCTAAAGGAGAGCCTCACGTAAGTGAAGATTGACTGATTATCTTGTTTGTTTATGCACATTAGATAACTAATGTTTAATATGTAGTTTACTACGGCAGCTATAATCGTACAAAATCGCAACCCTTTCAGTCAAAGAAGGAGCAATCTGAATAATTAATTAAAACCTCCATAGAAATGTATCTACATAATTATTTGAATAGAAAAATTGTATTCTTGTATATCTTTTTTTTTGCTTGAATTGAGAAGATAGATTGATATCAGATAGATGCTACATAATATTATTTACAAACAGAGATATATGCTAGCCATACCAAGAGTGCTCGCATCTTTTGTCTCGTGAATTTTCTGCTTGCTCGTGAACAGATGGAGCCTGATTTGGTTACCTAGTAGATGAAAGCATGACTTGCAAAAAGAAAACAAATGCGTCGGAGTCTCGTTGATAAAATTGAACTCTAGAGCCTGAAAGGAGTGGGGCGTACTCAGCCATTGGTCAAGCTACAAATGCATAACAATGGCAGTTTAGAATATAGTGAGATGCTCCATAAATCATTGACATACACATTATATGCAGAAAGAAACATACATGTGCTTCCTGAATATCATCCCCGCCACATAAGCTTGAATCAGATGCATCACGTATAAATACCTCGATACAAATTAAATGCCTCGATACAAATTAAATGCCCTAGGCTGGTCATATTGACATCATCAGAGTTTGCTGGTCAGGGAGGCAACGATGGCGATGATGGGCAACCAAGGCGGCAAGAGTGGCAGGGGCGGAAGCCTCTCGTGAAGAGGAGGAACGTCCGGTAGCGCCCCTTGCGCTGTGGCATAGGACATCGGCGACCTCTAGCGGGTTCGTGGCGTCATGGCAGGGCAAGCCAGTGCTGTCACGGTGGTAGGGGCGGAGCGGCGCGGTACGTGATG
Source organism: Lolium rigidum (assembly GCF_022539505.1). Taxonomy (NCBI): domain Eukaryota; kingdom Viridiplantae; phylum Streptophyta; class Magnoliopsida; order Poales; family Poaceae; genus Lolium; species Lolium rigidum. The sequence goes on along the minus strand of NC_061508.1, from coordinate 325,379,107 downwards.
GCAGGGTGCACTGGTAGGGGATGTGGGCATCAACGGCGAGAGGAGTGCGATGGCGGGAGGGTTAGGCAGGCGATGGAGATGTTCATGAGACTAAATCCCTAGGGGAGAACAAGTGATTAAGGCTGATGTGATTTGGTGCAAGATCATGGCTAATGAGAGAAGAATATGGAAGATTTGGTGGCAAGATCAAAGCCAACAAGGAAGGAGAGCAATTATTTGGTTGCATGCGGGAGAGAGGATATCTTTTCTAATAAAATTTGTATTGATTACGGGGATTGATGATTGATAGACTGCCATGCGGGAGAGAAGAATATTTTGATGTGCCTACTTATTTTGGCCGTGATATGTGATTGCCTTACCATATTTTGATGTACCGTGATAGGTGATTGAGATATTCTGATTGAGTTTTATACCATAATTAACTTGTGCGTGGGGGGATTTTGGTGTTTGACTTGATCGGACGAAGCGGAGTAGGGAGAATAGATTGGACGGCCAGGATCTTTTCAATGACGACCACCAAACGCGTTGAGTGTCAAACGACCAACTCCCATTTAATAGTAAAGATGCATGCGGGAGAGAGGATATCTTTTCTAATAAAATTTGTATTGATTACGGGGATTGATGATTGATAGACTGCCATGCGGGAGAGAAGAATATTTTGATGTGCCTACTTATTTTGGCCGTGATATGTGATTGCCTTACCATATTTTGATGTACCGTGATAGGTGATTGAGATATTCTGATTGAGTTTTATACCATAATTAACTTGTGCGTGGGGGGATTTTGGTGTTTGACTTGATCGGACGAAGCGGAGTAGGGAGAATAGATTGGACGGCCAGGATCTTTTCAATGACGACCACCAAACGCGTTGAGTGTCAAACGACCAACTCCCATTTAATAGTAAAGATGCATGCGGGAGAGAGGATATCTTTTCTAATAAAATTTGTATTGATTACGGGGATTGATGATTGATAGACTGCCATGCGGGAGAGAAGAATATTTTGATGTGCCTACTTATTTTGGCCGTGTTATGTGATTGCCTTACCATATTTTGATGTACCGTGATAGGTGATTGAGATATTCTGATTGAGTTTTATACCATAATTAACTTGTGCGTGGGGGGATTTTGGTGTTTGACTTGATCGGACGAAGCGGAGTAGGGAGAATAGATTGGACGGCCAGGATCTTTTCAATGACGACCACCAAACGCGTTGAGTGTCAAACGACCAACTCCCATTTCTCTTTACTATTATATTCGAGTTGGTACGTCATCAAAAATGTTTGATGTCAAAGATTGGAGACATCTTGACCATCCAATCCTATTAAACACCTCCCGCTTGATATCTAGCCATTCATGCGATCTACCCGCATCAAAATCTCCTAAGGGCTGATCAATTTCCAAAAAATCAAAGTCACACCATTAAACCGTTATGCTAAATAAGGTAGTACTAGAATAGTAGCAATAATTAGAATCACCATAATCACTAGAATTTGAAAAACATGGAAAGGCTCGTTCCTTTCTCTCGTGCCTTTTGTTGCAAATTGATCACGGAAATTTCTCCTGCCTAAAATAAATTAGAATCACCACAATCACTAGAATTTGAAAAACACGGAAAGGCTCGTTCCTTTCTCTCGTGCCTTTTGTTGCAAATTGATCACGGAAATTTCTCCTGCCTAAAATAAAAAGGCTAAAAAGAAAGAAGGTGTTCGGTTTCCTACCATTGGATGGTCAACTTCGTCGCTCCACCGCGCACCGACTGTCGCCCCTCGCTTGGACTTCCGGCCCCATCTCTAATCTCGCTTTGTATTCCCGAAACATCGTCATTAGCGGTAACATAATCTTTTATATTTCCGAAACACGCCTACATCGCTGCCACATCGCGGCCGCGCTCCACGCCCCGCGCCTGCCTGCCACCATCGCACGAGTCTCCCTGGCTCCGCCGTCTCGATCCTACACGCCGTCGTCCGCGATCCTGCACGCGAGGCAGCAGTCGGCCCACGCCGCCTACCGCAACTTGCCGACCTGAGCAGAGACCACGGCGGCTGATGGTTAATTTTGCCGCTCCCTTGACGACCTGCACCAACGCATCGGATGACACAACAGATTCGTTTTCACTGGTCAGTACATGCATGATGCATCCTCCTCCGGAAATACAGGGAATATGTATTTCCAGTTCTTGTTCCAGTCTTTTGTTGTATATATGTGATGATTTGCTTGTGGGCAAGACTCATCTTCGTCAAGACGGTGACCGCGCCTGGGACGCCCACAGGAGCGCCGGCCACGATGTGGCCAGCATTGCCACGCACGGGCCGTGGCCTGTCTCCTAGATAGCGCGTCCGCGGGCGATCTGATCTCTGTGCTGCTGCGGTCACGGGCCAGCCGGCCAGCGACGGCGCCGTCATGGAGTGCTGCGTGGACGTGCGGTGTCCAACCTGCTACAACCTCCTCTTGGAGCAACTCAAGAATCTGTAAGGGGAAGTGGAGTGGTCGAGGGGTCCATCCGAAATCATTTCACCAACTGAGACCTCAAATCTGGAGAATCACATGGAGGAAATTATACATGTACCACTGTACCAGAGTATATTTACATGAAAATATACTGACGGTGAGCCTCATCCTTATCTACTGGCTGTTGAGTTTCGACCAGGTATGGACTTCTAGACCTACAACCCTGAATCTCAATGCATTTGACCATCTGCATGGGACTGGGAATTGTTTAGTCACAGCAGATTGCTTTATATGAAAGAACTGAAGGTTGCTAGCAGTATAAATATAATTAGACACATCACAATTAAGATTTTTCTGCAAATAAACTATGGAGCAAATCTCTCTTTTCCCACGAAAAATATCATATGACTACAAATCTCCAGCAATGACCTGTGTTGTTCAGCAGGGCTTATCTTTGCTAATTGGTCAGTAAAACTGTTGTCACATGAATCAATGCCTTAACCAAGAATACGACGGCAAGCACATGCCTCATGCTGCAGCCTGCGGGAGACAAGTGCTAATTCGTTTGTGACTGCTACTAGCACTGATAATGTCTTGCCGGAGAAATAATAGCAACAGCTAGCTTCACAAGATCACTTCGTGTTTAGCTTTAAGTGACTATGTAGAATCCCTCACATACATTAATTGATGTATCTTAATATGGTTACAAACTTATTATACAGTATTCTAACATCAATTCTTTCGATTCAGGAGTGTAAAGAGAGCATGGCTTGAGTATATGTGTCCCTTGCATATGTCTTGCGGGGAGAATAGATTGAAGGTTCATATACATTGCCGGTGAAACAGGGGTACTATTCTTTGGTCTTATGTGAACTGGGATTCAATCTTCAGAACTTAAATTTGCTGCCTCAATTCCTATATACGAAAGACATAATAACTATGTTTTTAACAGATCACCGTATGATTTTTTTCAGTTTGTTATTCATCCCTACAAGTATCGATTATTTTGCGCTTATATTGCATAAAAGGAAAGATAAACATTTTAGTGTTGATATACTTGCGCATGGGTTCAATGTCAATATACTTGGGCATGGGTTATATTGCATAGTATATTCAATGTTGATATACTTGGGCATGGGTTCTAAATGATTCATCATATAATGGACCTGAACTATTAGGATCATTCATCATATAAAGATTCAATATTTGACCTCTTTTGCATATTTTTCAGTAGGGCGTCATGATTTCAGATGTTGTAAATTAGCAATTTACTTCATAGTTTAAGGGAACAAGTAAATATCAGTTCAACGTTTGTTTTCTTCACACTCGTTAATGTATGTTTATTCTCCTAGGTGATCCATTGTAAGTGTATGCTGAAGGAGCTCTCAGGTATGTTCCTACATAGAACCAAAGCCAATATCGATAAGGAGTTTCACTTGATGCTTGGCCGTTTTATTAAATCGTGTTTGATGTTTCCATTTCATATGAGATTTGTCTCTATCAGCTGTGTTCTGCAAGAGTCGTCGGCCCAAATTTCAGATCAAAAGTAGTTTATCAAAAAAAAAATTTCCTTGTGTTCAGTTCAAATGAAATAATAGTGTCTTGTTCAGTTTTGTGGATCAGCTAGATGGTGCAACTCAAGAATAAGACAACATTCTGTAAGCACTTTTTTTCCTGACACTCTTGTGTGCATCCACTGTGATTATGTAATGTGCAAGATGATAATGCTCTTTTGCTTGTATTGTTTAAATCTTTGTTTGAAAGGATGTATCCTCGAGAAGAGGCAAAGCGACTCAAAGTTTTGTTCTATTAGAGCAAGGAGATGTACTCACAAAATTGGTGACGAATGCGACCTATTTCTTCTTTTAAGCTAGATATATTTGTTGTACTTCCACACAACTTAGTTTACACCTTTTAGAAACACTTCACATCTCTCTTCAGCAGGCTGCCTTATATTAGTGCCATGCATTTTTAAAGATATTCAGATTGATTTGCTCAAGGAAGAAATGAGCAGTTTGTTGATTCATGTGTGCGCTCTTAGGAAATCATGAAGTGTCTCACTTTTCTTTCAAGATATGAACTTCTACTTGATTCGGTGATGGGTTCCTATTTGTGTTTCTAACCAAAACGTAGGCACTCGTTTGTTGCCCTAGACTTCAGAATAGGTAGCTGAATGTTTTGACCTACATTTCTCTTAGCAGCTCATGTTCAGATATACATCAGCTTTCCATAATTTCTTTCAGCTCATCATTTTTAGCTATTATAATTGATCCATCGTAATCACAAATTCATAATTTGCATGAGGACATGGTGCAGTTAGTTGAAAGACAACCAATTCTTGGGTATTTTGTTTCAAAGAAATTAGAAATAGTTTTTACCAAAACCATGAAAACATTCCATTCATATCATGTGAAACATGTTTATCAAAAATGTTGGAAAGAAACGCAAATAAGGTGTGGATTCATATTGTGGCATTGGGCTGCACATTGTGGTGTTTCCTATACAACATGACGAAGTATCGTGTTACTACTTTCATATATACCATTTCACTAATGAGAATTCGAAAGTAAGGTGCAATAGTCAAGAAGAGAATGTACCATTTCAGATAAATTTGAGATAAAGGGGAACGCATGGCCGGGAGGAAGTGACATGTACCTTATAAAGGATATGTTATAGGAACAGACATATACCTTATAAAGGATAGTGATAGTGGCAAGAGAGAATTAAAAAAAATATAACTTGCCTATAACTAATAGCTATTTATTAGCCGTAGCAACGCACGGGCATTCAACTAGTAATAGTAAAGATTGAGTTTTATACCATAATTAACTTGTGCGTGGGGGGATTTTGGTGTTTGACTTGATCGGACGAAGCGGAGTAGGGAGAATAGATTGGACGGCCAGGATCTTTTCAATGACGACCACCAAACGCGTTGAGTGTCAAACGACCAACTCCCATTTAATAGTAAAGATTTTGCTGAAACACACATGCTAATCTGCTTATTCATGGGCACCACGTCTACTCGCGCGGGAAGTCCAGCAGCGAAAACTCCGTCGAAATTCGTATCTGGACTGGAGTATTCTCCAAACTGGCCCAGCAGCCCATTGTCGCAGCCCATTGTTTTGCGCTCACTACGCACCGAATCCCTAACCAACGCTACGCACGCATTTCTCCTCCCCCACTCGCCCACCCACCACGCCGGCGCGGCCGGGCTTGCTCGCCGGAGCGCGCACGCGTGCGTGCATCGACGCGAGCGGCTCCGTCGACCTCGCCTTGCCGGCGTCGCGCGCGTGGCCGGGGCGGCTGCTGAACGCCGGTGAGGGTGCGCCGGGAACCAGGACGACGCGCCAGCGACGATGCGTGCCGCGGAGATCCGTTGCCCACCACGCGCCATCCTCATTCTCCCCGCCGGCATCGAATCACGGAAGAGCCGGCCACCAGGAAGAGATGGCGGCCAGGGGACTGCGGTGTGCTGCCGCACGCCGGCCACCAGCTCCAGGCCCTTCTCCACATCGCCGGCGGCGACATCGTCCGCGACGAGCTCGCGTCCACGGGCCAGCTTGCCCTGCAGGTAAGGACCCCTGTTTCCTCACTTCTGGTTCCTGGTTCGGTGCACTTTGGATCTGCCAAGGCTGACATTCGTTCCCTTCAGAATTTGACTCCTGCGTGTGTTCACAGCTACAAGATTAGTAGAGAACTGTAGGTGAAAAGTTCAGATTTTTAGGTGTCTATTTCCGTGTGAGAAAGATCACGCCCATACATTTTAGTTTAACATTGCTCAAAACATTGACACTTGGTGTGCAGAATTAGCTTGTCAGGGCTGTCAATATGCATGTATACACGGTGCTATTGCTACCCATTTGCTCTTGATTGCATCATAACAAATTCGAAATACTACATGTTTATATGAATCTGCTGAATAAACACTTGAGATCAATTTCTGCCGATTGCTATTTCATTCTAATTGGAAAAATGTAGTGCTATTTTAATGAATGCATCTGTTCAGAATTGTCCGGCACCAGTATTATTCTTGCCCCAGGATTGTAAGGTATCTTTATTTGTTCACTTTAGGAACTGAATTTACCTGTTATTTGTTTCCATGCCTGCAATGACCACCATGGGCACCGGGATATTATAGAACAGCTGCTGCAAGCTGGGAAGGCGGTAGTGGTATTTTACGCTTTAGTTATAGGTGTAGTGGTTTATTATTCTATTTTATATAAAAACTTACCTGTCATATACACTATCGGCAGGTTCCTTGATGGGAGCCATACGAGGTCGCAACGATGTCCATCACCTGCAAATACGAGGAGATCTAGGTGCCCCAGGTATGAACACCAATGCCTTGAATATGCTCATATCATTGATATAGTGTGTGTTTTCCATATAGCTTAATCGTAGTCGTTTCTTAGGTGCATAAGAGCATGTGGTGTGACTGCTGTTGGGCAGCCGTGGTGGTGGTAGTGTTATCTCAGTTTCGGCCACAATTCCCTCAGGTGATTCCTTGAGTTGATGCCCAGTCTCTGTCCATTAAGTCATTGAATTAATTATACGTGGAGCTTTTCTGGTACTGGTTTGTGCTGCTGGTGATGTTGTTTATATGGTCCTAATTTGTATTTTGCCTCTGATGTCTAATATGAATAACGGTCATGTTGCTGTCTTCTTAGTGCTTGTACTGATGTTCATAAATCTGGCACTACTTTCTTGATCAAGTCTTGCTCTAGTGTTTGTAATGTAATCCTGATAGTGGCATGTGATTTAATTGCAGCTATCTTGATTCATTATCAACAATATTGTACCTCTCAAGCATATGCGTCCAAGAGCCTTCAAAATCTTTAAGCCATTCATTATCAACAATATTGTAAGCAGATTATGTGGTGTGCTATTTGTGAATGTGCTCTAATATAGCAAAAACCGACGGATAGGATTGGAAATGTGTTAAGCAAGCATCTAGCGCACATGATGCAGTCCACATGTAGAGTAGTGTCTTTTTACTCAATCCATGCAGCTTATGATCTGGAGGAGTTATGTTTCTTCTCCTTCTGCCAATTGCAACTTGTAGTAGTATGTATTGCTTGATATATTGTTTATGGGATATATTCAATCATGGTAGTATTTGTGTGATTTTGATGTGCAATTTTCTGTTAACTAGCAAGAAGAGATTCTTATTCTGTAGATTCTCAGGTGCTGCCATTTTACAGTTGAAATTCTCTTCTTCTTTTGCCAAACTAAGATTCAATGACAGCAGCCATTAAATTACTTGTAGTGTGCCACTAGTAGTAATTTGGTAATGTTGCCAGGATTAGATTTGTTGGTGTTGCTCAGCAGAGCAAAGCTAGTTTATGTGGTTTGTTTGATTTAGAGCAGATCTTGTTTAGATAAACTAGTTCTTATCTTGACACTTGTGCTAATTCTGGTTATAGGATACATAAGAACAGAGTGTGCTGAACTAACCCTCAATTGTTTTTCTTCAAGGGCTAGGAGGACTAAATGACAGACAAGATGGAACCAGCAGACACAGTACTTAAGCTGGAGTACCTAGGCACAATGGTAAGCTTCCTGTAGCTTCTGAAAGACTATTTGAACCTCTGAGACATGTAGAATAACGTCTTACTCAAGCTAGACAGTTTATGATCTGGAGGAGTAATGTTTCTTCTTCTGCCAGGTGCAACTTGTAATAGTATGGATTGCTTGATATATTGTTTATGTTGATATATTCAGTCATGGTAGTGTTTGTGTGATTTTGGTGCGCAATTTTCTGGTAACTAGCAAGAAGAGATTCTTATCTTGTAGATTATTGGGCGCTGCCAATTTACAGTTGAAGTTCTCTCTTGTTTTTGGCCAAATTAAGATTCAATGACAGAAGCCATTAAATTACTTGTCGCCTGCCACTAGTATTAATTTGGTAATGTTGCCAGGTTCAAATTTGGTTGTGTTCTTCATCGTAACAAAGCTATCTCATGTGGTTTGTGATTCAGAGCAGATCTTGTTTTGATAAACTAGTTCTTATCTTGACCTCTGTACTAACTCTGGTGTGTTGTACTAACCCTGAATTGTGTTTCTTCAAGGGCTAGGAGAACTGAATGACAGACAAGCTGGAACCAGTAGGAACAACACTTAAGCTGGAGTATCCGGGACAACTGAGACATGTATCAGTTCTTCTTTTGCTTGTAAGCATCAGCTGCAAAATGGTAAGCTTCCTCTAGCTTCTGAAAGACGATTTGAACGTCTGAGACATGTTTAATGTGCATGAAATTCTTTTGTTTGGTGCAGCTACCATCTTAACCCTGGAATGCGTGTAGAATTTTGGTCTTTACTATATCCTTGTTTCTGCTTGTTCGTAATGTCAGTCCGTATAGAATCTTGATCTGTTACTGTTTCAAAAAGAAAGCCGTCTTAAAGTTTTGGTCTGTGCAAGTCTTTTCTCACTTTGTTTCTCTTTGGGACGTTTTTTATGTTCCCAACGTTGTGAATTATCAACTTTTGACGAGTTGTTGAAGACGTGTGAGACCAATCTCAAAACGAGCAACATTTTTGAATCACTATGCTAGTTTTACTGGCTGTATATATTGCATCACGGTCCTTGTTATTCACATGAAACAATCTGGTGGTGCGCATAGTACTTGTTTCCGGGACGATATTTCTGGCTATTTTGCAAACTTGCATCTCAGTGCCTCAAGGTGCCAGTAGGTACCCACATGCCGATCCATTCTAGCAGAATCTGATGCTCATTTGGTGTTTTTTACATCAATTGCACTTTTATCTTGGATAGCCATCATACCTGTTATACATCCTTTGCATGCTTTTGTTTGTGTTGTACATTTTCAATTAGCTCTAGTGAAGCCCTAATCGAGCTAAGCAGAGTGGCAGATTCCACTTGTGTAGGTACTACTTTTGATATTGCTATTGTGTCATGTTCATTTGGTTTTCCGTTGTTGTTTATGAACTGCAATCAGTCTTGAGACTGCAATTAGATCGAATCCAGAACATTTTGATACAAATCCCTCATTTTATCTGTCCATCTTTATCTGTCTGCATCTTGTTTCTGTCTACGTATGTGTGCTATACTAACCATGAATTGTTTTTCTTCAAGGGCAAGGAGAACGACTTAATGGCAGACAAGATGGAACCAGTACTTAATCCGGAGTACCCAGAGACAACTGAGACATCTATCAGTTCTTCGTTGCTTATAAGCATCAGCTGCAGAATGGTAAGCTTCCTGTAGCTTATTAATGACAACCTCTGAGACATTTTTAATCTGCACGAAATTGTTTGTTTGGTGCGGCTGCCATCTAAACCTTGGAAAGTGTTCAGAATATGGTCTTAACTAGATCCTTGCTTCTGGTTGCTAGTAATGCCAGTCTGTATAGTATCTTGATTTGTTATTGTTTCCAAAAGAAAAAGAGCTGTCTTAAAATTCTGGTCTGTACGTGTCTTTTCTCGCTTTGTTTCTCTTTGAGCCGTTTTGTTCATTCCCAAGTGTGGTGAATAAAGTTTTGCTTTATATATTATCTGTGGATTCATTCCTTTGATTGTTTTTAGCTGCCGCAGCTGATGGAGGACGAATGGCTAGCGGCTCGGCATGGTTTTGGTCACCGGCACCAGTAAACTGATAATACCAGGAACCCAGTTGCAGAGGACGGACGGCAAGCGTCGCTGGTAAGCGAGGACTAGCTGGTGTTCCTCAAACCCACGAGCAAAGGGCGGAGGAGCTGGTTGGTCTGCAGCATGGTGCACCCTTTTGTCGTTGCTGCATGTTGAGAAGCTATGCTGGATCGATTTGTGAGCGGATGATGTGTCAAGTGGGTGGTGTTATTATTATTGGTTTTGCTGTTTTTGATGTCTGACAGTGAAGTCAAGACCTCATATAGTTCCATGGTTTTGCTGTGTGACGTGGAGCTCCAAAAAAGGAGCAAAGGAAATTGGAAAATTTCAAGTTTCAAATTTCTTTATTCTTGAAAGAGAAGGACCGTTTGATGTGTGGCCCAGTTATTGAATATAATCAAAATCTGGGTGTCTTCTTTTACGGTTTGTTGTATTAGTCGTGGTAGTTGCTTGCAGAACATTGTTTAGCTCAATATATGGTATCCATGAAATGTTCGCACCGACCAAAAATCTAAGGCATCCATGAATTTGAACCGGAGGAGGAATCATCGTGACAAGGTGAGAAAAAGCATTAATCTGAGCCGGAGGAGGAATTAGGTTTAGTGCCTGAATCTGGTTCTTGGTAGAGAATGCATGTACGTTCAGTTTTCTCTTGGACCTTATCCTTCCCCGTCTAGAGTGAAGGAAGGCGATTCTTGGGCTCTCTCTGGCGCTCCACCGTGCTCGCCGGTGAATCGTGGGATTCATCTCCTCTTTCTGCTGCTCCGGTGGCGGGAGGGTGGGGGATCCCCGGCCAACAGCTAGCGCTATGGAGGCGGTGGGTAGTTTGGTGTCGACGTGTTCCCCTACTGCGGTAGCGCTCCTCGGGTTTTTGCTGCGACGCTGGGATTTCCCGGAGTTCAAGGACCGTTGGCGTGTTCGAGTTCCAGCTGAATTTGATTAGGCGGCGGATCCGGAGGTTTATGATGAAGTGGAGGATGATGCATAGGAGCTTCGTGGCGACGGCGTCGATTCCAGGGGTAGGTTGTTCGGAGTCGGTGCTCGGTGACTTGTCAGCAGCGGCGGTGGATCTAAGGCGTCGAGTGGAGACTCAGCAGCGGTGCGCCACCGACGGCGAGGTTTGGATAGGTGAATGAATTGTGTGGGCGGCATCGGAATCGGAACCAACGCATGCAGCAGGCAATTACGAGTACTAATTGATTTGCGGGTTTCCTCCGATCGACGACGCTTGGTTTCGTCCTTGCGCGCACGCTAGTGTAGTTACCGGTTTGTGACAAGGCAAGTGATTGCGCACGCTGGAGGTGGAGACTGGAGACGCGCAGGTCTCAACATGGTCAGCACATACACATATGCTCAATCAGAGGAGTCCGTGAATCCAGATGACCAGATGGACACGTGAGATCGAGTGTGGAGGAAGAAAAAAAAAAGGTACTCCATATTTACGCGGAACGGTGAAGTATCGGAAGCTCCTTCCGCGGGACCACGCGCGCTCGAATCAATTAATGCCGTCTCCATGATCGCGCGTCTCCCCTCATTCCAGCCGACGCCTCCGGACGCAGAAGCGGGGGCCACGCGCGGGAGACTCGGTCAAGGGCCCCTCGCGATGGGTTCCACTCCACTGGGCCGTCCGCGAGACCGCGACGGCCGCGTACTCCTCAACCAGCTCCAGTACCAGTAGGCAGCAACAGCAGCTCTCCTCCAGGGTTTCCGGCGGCTGGCTCCCCGGGCTGCAGCTCTTCCGCCGCCGCCGGCGTCTAGCTCCCGTTCACTCTCTCCACGCCAATGGCGACCTCCACCGCGCGCCGTCGGAGCGGTCGCAGGAAAGCGGCGACGACTCTGACGGACATCCCCGACCACCTCCTTGCGGAGATCTTCCTCCGTCTGCCCGCCGCAGAAGACCTCGCCCGCGCCTCCGCCGCTTCCGCCGCCTCCACGACCCGCGCCTCCGCCGCCTGCGTCACCTTCCCCAGGTCTCCATGGAGCTTGCGGTGTGCGACCCCTTGCACCGGGGGTACGTCCTGCTTCCCCCAGTACCTGACGACTTGCTCGCTTCGGTGGCGCACGCGGCCACAGAATACAATCCCTGGTGCGAGGCTTTCCTCGTTCCCCTGGAAGAAGAGGCGGATGCTGCATTTGGTGTGATATGGATGGTACATTTCAGTACTAGGTTGGCTGCTTTGGTCTTCTCTTCAATCAGTGGACAGTGGCAAGCTGCTGCATCCAAGCAATGGAGGGATTTGTTTCTTGAACGTGGCGAGTCGAACATTGTGTCATCGCCGATCCACCGCGACTATCACGGGCGCCATTACGCTTATGGATGCTTCTACTGGGAGTCCGCTCAGATAGAGAGGAAAGAGCTGCTTGTGTTTGACACCCGGAGTATGGAGTTCTCCATTTCTGACCTCCCACCTGGAGAATGTTTTAGGTGTGCGTCAGGTCTAGCCATTGTGGAGGCAGGGGAAGGCAGGATTGGACTGTTCGGTATACTTAATGAATTTTTTGCTAGAAAGTTTGATCTCTGTTATTACATCAAGGGAAACGCAGGTGAGAGTTCTAGCAAGTGGCAGCTACAGAAGACTGTGTCACTTTGTTCTGCATTCCGGTATGATATCAAAGCTGCAACTGGGACGTACCTGCTCCTAGGAATGATTGGATCCCTGCTACACACGCTAGAATGGGAATATATCTCAGTTGATGTCAAGACGTTGCGGCTTGAGAGGGTTTGTAGTAATTCTTCTAAGCATTCCTATTCCACGAAGTGGATATATACCAACTTCCCGCCATCCTTGTCTTCACCAAAAATATGAAGTGGTAAATTTTCTATTATTGCATATGTCCACTTGACAGTTCGCACGCAGCTTTATCTAATGCATAATAGTTCATTATTATGATTGGCAATTCTTGTTTATACGATTTAGCGCTGGTTGTTTTCTTGCGCTTGTGGGTAAGCTAATCAAGCTCGGGAACATAATTGTGATTTGCTGTTTTATTTGTTACAATCGCTGTTTGGAGGGAATCTGAGAAAACATCTTTCACATCGCTTATGTATCCATAACTTAAATGTTGTATATCACAACAATTATTTTCGATGAATACTTTATGTTCAAGGTGCTGAAGGAATAATAATATAAATCCAGTTTACTCTTTCGGTTGTTTTGCGCACCTCAAGAAAATTCCTTTCATCCAAGCGTGGTTCATCTTGTCTGCCTTTTCTTTTATACATATAAACATGCCAAAAAGAAAGCTTTATTTTAGGCTTTTAGTCATCTTAACATCTATATTCCACGTGGTTTTGAAATGAATCTGCATAATTGGTAATGTCACAAATTAGAGGCCGACTTAATGCTCTGTATAGCAAGAGTAGCTTGTGCTCACAAGCTGTTTGATTTGAATCAGCCTCGTAAGGCCAGTTATAGGGTGGGCACCCAGTCTTTATTTCATTTCCTTTTTAAGATATGTTGAACATTTCACCCGCCTCTTTCCGAGTCTCCCAGTACATGCCAAATATAAGCATTAATCTTTGTAGGATGGTAGAGAGCACAGACAGTTTGTCGGTTGTGGCTGCCAAGACCACCTGATTTGTTTTTCATTCGGTGGTATAAGTTCTAAGTTTTTTACTTAAAACCGACCTAAGTTAGAGGTCCTGCCACAAGGAGCTGCCACTTTTCCATGGTCCGAGTTTTCCAGGAGTTATTTTCGTATGCTTACATGTCTCCATATGGCTTTATGTTCCAACTTGCATTGTTAGATACAGTGCTAAACGAGTAAAAGTGTGTACTTGCAGTTACTTGTTTCAAATTCAGTTCAGATCAATAATTCAACATTATCAGTGGGACATATGCTACTCTGTTTCTGCTTGTAATATTGTTGATACTATGTAGCCCTCGATAATTTGTTCCATTTAGCTCAAACTGTTGTGTAAAATCTGTGATGAAAATTCTTATATGAATTGTCCCCCTTCTCGGCCCTAAGATTTTTTTTTTCGAAATAACAACGGAGAAAAAATTATAGATGTAAAGATGACTCAAAGTCCAAAAAGAAAAATCTCCGTCAGACACAGATTGTCGCCTTGAAGATATTTTTTTTTCCTTTTGGAGTCATATCTCTGTCAGACGGTGGAGAGCACACACCGACACACAGTTTGTTGATAGTGGCTGCCGAGACCCATGATTCAATTTTTTTCCTTCAGTTATTTTTTTTTTAGATTGACCTAGGTTAGAACTTTGTCACTTGTTAGACTCATTTATTTATGTCCACATGCCTCTGCCTGGCTGTGTATTCCAACTTGCATTGCAAAAACACTGCAAAATTAATAAAATTCAGTTACATATCTCAAATTCAGTTCAGCTCAATATTATTTCCAGCGGGACAAATGCTATTTAGCTTCTGCCTGTAATACTATTCAGCCTCTGTAGTCTGTTCCATTTTGAACTCTTGAATGAGCTGAAAATTCTTCTGCTGAATATTAATCCCTTGTCCTGTTTGCACAGATTCGACCGAGCCATATCCAGATCAGCACCTCCCATCCTCGGAGCTCCAAGTTTTTTTGTGCCATTCCGGCAGCGTGGACTTGGCGCGGATGCCATTGCCTTGCCTACAAGGCTACAAGGCGTCGTAGCTAATCTACAGTTGGCGACTCACATGTCCGTGCCCATGAATTGTGTCTGCATTGTTCTTGCTTTCATGAGCTCTACTCGTGTCTTCGGTCTGTCTAGTGTAACCCATATCGGTCATGTGGCTGCTGTCCCAGCCTAACCAATCTAGAACGTGAACACAGAAACTTGGCAGTTCTGAACAATGTGTTTCGGGAGAGTCTTGACACTTGTGTGTGGCAGGCTTGTAGTGATGAATTGAAAGGTCTGGTTCGTTAACCTTAGCCGACTTTATCTGCCTAGCTGGGATTCTGAGTACTGAATAGTGCATGGTGCGACGTGAAAGAAAGGTACATGTTGATTGCCATTCCTATCACGTAATGGCTTTGTGATGGACCGTTGGTTAGTTTATTATAACTGGATTATCTCTGGAGGTATGCTTTGGTGATCATGGAACCGATCCTTATCCCTCCCGGCCGCCGTAGCCGACGGATGGGCTTGAGCGCATAGCATTCCACTCACCTGGCGTTGGCGCAAGTTGAAACGCAGTTGCACTGACCAAATCAAGTTCCCACCAGGCCGAAGTGCCACTTGCAATGCAGTTTTATGTAAAGAAGACTTGGCATATGACGAAAAAGTTCAATTCGTCTGATGCAGATTAACAGTTACACTCTGTCCGGCTGCTCGTCTGACTGGGCGGCGTCACCGTCGCTGGTGCTGCAAAGGAAGACGCCGATCGTCACCTCCCGTCCCTCCGTCGGCCGTTGCGGCGAAAGCACACGCCGATCGTCCGTCCGTCCAGTCCGCCATACCAAACCTTTCTTTCGGGGTAGCATCAGGTTCGGCTCGCGTTCACATCGATTCATTTTTGTACACACATGCCCACCGTCTCAGCTGGGTGCTTTTGGAGCAACGGAGGAACGCGGTCGCTCCCTGTCCTTTTTGGCCTTCCTTTCGGCAGTGTGCTTTTTATCATGTCAGTTCCGCGTGAGCGTGAGTATCAGATGTTATTAGCCTCGGAAGAGAGGAAGTATCGGATGTTTGACACTGGACGTGATCTCTCCCGTATCGTATCGTATCATATCGCTGAGAGAGGGGTTGTGCTGAGGAGCACGCACGTACCTGTAGGACTAATTAACAAGGTTTATGCACTTAGTCGCGTGGCTTTCAGTCAATCATGCTAAGCAAGAGAAGAATTAGGGTAAATATGAATGAAGAAAACCAAAAGAATTCGGATAAAGGTTCCAAACCAACACCTTTTGATTTTCTTACTTAACCATGACTATTGAAGCGCCCATAATGGGCAACGATTAGCTGCTACTCCTTCTATTCCGATTTAATGAACTTCAGTCCGAACCATTATCTTCTCATTGTCTTGTCTCCCTCACGTCAATTTAAACGGAATGGAGGGAGTAGTTTATATCGCCACATTACACTCAGTTAACATCGAATCTGACAAATGGAAACACCGGTTAGAGTAGCGAGGATGTGATACAGAGTGGTGAAGTTACACGGCCAATAGGGGCCATGACATTGTACAACATGACAACTTTGGAGTTAACTATGATTTTGACAAGAATTTTAGTGCACATTAGCCTTCTTGCATGCACCCCCATCCTCCCAACAGATGATTAACATGTTTGGCCCTCGTTAACCCATAATCATGCCCTAGGTGATACCGAACATGGTAACGGGGAGGAGGTGAGCCCCATTGGCATGGAACATGGTAACGGGGAGGAGGTGATACCCAGGGGTGGACCTAGGCATAGCTAGCGGGTGTCACATGGCCCCTGGTAAGAGAATATTTCTTGTAGCATACACTTATTTGAGGACACCGGGTCAACTTTGTCCCGGGTCCGCCACTAACTATACCAATGATCACAACAATGGGGAGCACAATATCATGGACCATTGTGGTGTTCAACAAGGCGATGCCGAGCGTGGTAACGGACATGACTAAGCGTTTGATTGCTTGTTATGTTTTTATCGCACACAAGTAGTAACTCCTGATTTAGTCGGGCTCGACCCAATTTTCCAGTTTCGGTCCATCCCAACTACTTGTCCCTGTTTTCGTCTAGTTGTTGGATCAAGACTAATTTTTCCATGTCGATTTTGCTGAGCGGGAGGGTATCATCAATTGTAGAAATGAATCACGTTAATTATTATCTAATGGCGTTTGCAGGTACCAATTCTGTCGAACAACGAATTATATATATTTTTATGTATTTTGCTAGACTTGTATTGGAGTAGCTCCATTCCGAAATATAGATCTTCTTATAAGGCTATCGTCGTCGCCCATAAAATGTTGCCATGGCAGGAATACCTCGGCATGGCATGGCATTTATTTACTATTCCGTCAAAAAAAAATTTGAACAATTTCTTCGACAGCTACGTGTGACTAAGAACGTGATGCACGTCCCGTGACACCGACAGTAATAACCGAGAGAAAATTACCTCCTAGTCAGACTGAAAATACAACGGCTAGTGCTAGCTAGCTAGCACAGATACCGTTAACGGCGGCCCATGCGTGGGAGAGGGAAGATATCTAGTGCTACCACCTCTTTGCATGCTACCGTGCTACTGTAAAAAAAACATATTTTAGACATGTTAAAAAATTATACGAAAAAATGTGAGTACTCATGAAGCATGTCCCTACAACATTCCAAAATTTCATATCCAAAATCGACATGGACACTGAGAAACAAAAAAGAGAAAATCAGCATGAATAGTGCTACCTAGTGTCACAAAAAGACAAATCAGAAAATGACACTATTCATGCTGATTTTCTCTTTTTTATTTTTCAGTGTCCATGTCGTTTTTGGATATGAAATTTTAGGATGTTGTAGGGACATGCTTCATGAGTACTCACATTTTTTCGTATAATTTTTTGACACGTATAAAATACGTTTTTTTTACGGTAGCACGGTAGCACCTAAAGGGTGGTAGCACTAGATATGTTCTCGCGTGGGAGACAGCTTGCACAGCGACCGACCGTTGCCATCGTCCAGCTAGCGCGCGCGAGGACCGACCGTTAACGGCTCCCTCACGCTAAATCCCCAGACTGCCCTCCGACGTCGACCCGCACGCGCGCCCGACGACGGCGCTGCTTGCTTTCAGGCCGCCGTCGTCACTGTCCTTTTCCATCTCTCCCTATATAGCCTCGACCTGCCCCCGTCGTCTCCACGCAGCTCAGCCATACACCACCTCCACAAACACAGCCACATCGCCAGTACACACCACCAGCTTCTTGTACCTTGCTACGCCATGGACGCGGAGTCGTCGACGTCGGCCTACTCGCCCCCGACCCTGCGCCACAAGCTGCGGACCACCGTGTGCGGCTGCTTCGGCTCGCCCGGCAGCAGCGACGGCGAGAGACCGCAGACCGGCGGCGGCGGCGGCGGCAGGGCCAAGTGGAGGAGACGGGTGGCCGCCACGGGCGAGTTCAGGTACGACCCGCTCAGCTACGCGCTCAACTTCGACGACGGCGGCAGCGACGACAGCGACGAGGGCGCCGACGCCGCCGCGGCCGCGTTCCGGTACCGGGACTTCAGCTCCCGCCTGCCGAGCTCGCCGAAGCCGGCAGCCGCCCGCAGGCTCACCGCCGTCCCCATCGCCTGAACTGGGCTGCAGTGACTCTGCGTTTTTTTTTTTTGCTGTAACTCTGATTTGATTCTCTTCTCTAAGCGAGATTGACGCCCTTACTTACAAATGTAACTCTAAGAAATTTATTTTATGAGCAATTTATATAGCGGGAGGAGTATAGCAGTAGCGAATCGATATGGTTCCCCGTGTAATCGATCACTAATATACAGAGGAAGAATTGAGGACTTGATTGTCATGGAAATTTGTCTCTGCTCTGTCTGAGAAGTTCGTCTCTGTCGTTTCGATTAACTGAAGCTCTTGATTAAAATCTGCTGGGGTTTCTGGTTCGGGAGAACCTGATTACGGTTCATTCAGAGTTGAGCCGAGCTTGGATTGCGCTGCAGTGCGGCGACTGGCGGCAAAGAAAATACTGAACTTCACTCTGAGCTGCAATTCACTCTGTTCTCTGAACTTCGGAAGCACTTTGGACGATTTGGTTCTCGCGGAGGAGTAGAGCTAGGGAACTGATCAGAGCGAACGCAGCACAGAACGGCAGAAAAGGCGCGTGTGCGCGTGGGAATCCGATGCCGGAGAGGCGGCAAGTGGAGCTACCCGTTTTGGCCGTCGCTCCAAACGGTCACCTCTGTGCTAGCTGTGGGTACATTGTTACGGCTAGCAAAGGGAGAGTACTCACCATCGCAACAGCTAGCTTCGTTGACTGTAAAAATGTACATTGTTACGGCTCGGAAGAGGTGAAGCTTTCGCGCCAAATTGTTGTTCGTCTTTTAAACCTTTACCCACTAGGAATCGAAGCAAGTGGTGCAGAGAAACCATGCTAAAACACAGGTATTAGTGCAGCTAGCATTAATCAGTTAACAAGTAATGCCGAAAACCGTCTGGAAATTGCATGCTCTAGCCAGTTCAGCCAAAAAATTGATATGATGAAAGTGATTATGCAATTATATTCAACACCTCCCCTAGGTCGGTGAGTCTTTCTTTTTCTTTTAGATCTCGTACGGGCGGCCTTAGACGTGAATCATTTGATTTTTTTTTATGGATTCCGCAAATATTTATTTTTATTGTTGCGTTGGCTAGGATTTGAACCTACGACCTTATAGCTGTGATACCATGTGAAATTGCCTGCTCTAGTCAGTTCAACCAAAATATCAATCAGATGGAAGAGATTGTTGTATTGTGATCCAAATTCATATACTAAAGGGAGGCTAACTTCTGACGAGCGGAGCGAGGCCCGTCGCCGAAGGCTTGGGCCGAAGCCCCCCGCGGTACGGTACGGATCGTTGGCACCGCCTATATATACATCTTGTAAGCCGCCGGCTAGGGTTTATCAGATTATAAGATAACCCACGGCATTTGTAAACACACCCCGATATAGTGAAGTTTTGCTGGCTGGCGCCCGTGGTTTTTTCCCCTTCTGTGTTGGAAGGGGTTTTCCACGTTAAATCTCGTGTCTCCGCTGCGATTTCCTTTATCGTTCTTCGTTATTTGCTTGTCGCTTTTATAACAGAGATCAAGCAATTATATTCAACAGGATGCACGAAAAATAGCTTACAACACTACAAGAACCCATGCACACAAAAAAGTAAGAAAAAGAAACACAAATTGAAGAAGACGAAGTCCTCCGCACTCAAACGGCAAAGCAGAAAGCATACTAACAGGACACGTGTCACCTAGTAAACATGAGGGCATCACACAAAAATGGGTCCAGATGCCTAAGGAAACAGACCACCCCATCGCCAAAGAGGGAACTTAACCCCTCACCCTAGCTCGAAGGGCGTAGCCAGACGAAGGAGACTTTCACCCTAGAACTAGGATATGTGCACTGCAAGAGACCACCAAAAGATCAGACCACACACGGACCACTTTGCTGTGACGAGCACATCAGCACATCAAGTAGCTTCAGAGCCCAAGACGAAGAGGGTAAACCAGGGAGCAGGCGCCGATCACGAAGATGTAGAGAGGTCGAGCAGAGACGACAACAACAACAAGCATATGGAATGACTGCAGTGATGAGCCTAAGGAGCCATTCCAGATGCCATGGTGTTGTCACTAGGAAGGAAGACCTTGCCGCCTCCTGACGAGCAATAGCAGCAGAGAGCCCAATCGAAGGTGGACGATGCTTGAAATCCTCCGCGTTGGACGCATAGCGCTGAATTGTGGGGATGGGTCGAAGTGCCACTATCATACTCTCTCATATCCATAGTAATTATCACAGTTTTAGTTTAAATTAGTTTAAATTTAAATTAAATTTGTGACACTTATTTTAAACGGTGCTACCCCAACTCTCTGACGATATACGGGAGAGAGTTGGGGTAGCACCGATTGAAGAGAAGCTGGTCCAACATCGTCTCAGATGGTTTGGACATATCCAACAGAGGCCTCCGGAAGCGCCGAGTGCATAGCGGACGGATAAAGCGTGATGAGAATGTTAAGAGGGGTCGTGGTAGACCAAACTTGACATGGGAGGAGTCCGTTAAGAGAGACCTGAAGGTTTGGAATATCGACAAAGATTTAGCCATGGATAGGGGTGCGTGGAAGTTAGCTATCCACGTTCCGAAACCATGACTTGGTTTCGAGATTTTATGGGTTTCAACTCTAGCCTACCCCAACTTATTTGGGACTGAAAGGCTTGGTTGTTGTTGTTGGTTGTTGTATTTTAAACGGAGGGAGTAGTATAGAAACAAAATGTAAAGGCACACGAAGGTGTCAGGAACTTAGGATGTCTAGATATGGCCAATTGGACACGAAATCTACGCAGGTGGATGGCGGTCCCTTTCGGCATTGCGATGCGTCGCTCGTGGCAGATCGGCCAGATGGCGCGTGGAACGCGTGCTCCTTTCGTTTCCATGACTTGCCCAATTTAGCTTTGAGCCCATCGGCATCACCCGGCTCCGACCATTGCTGACCCGCCGCCGCCGTCCCGTCCCCGCCGTCCCTGCTATAAAACCTCACCTGCGACCAAGCTCACCCCCGCACATCGCCGACCAACCCGCACCCTACCAACCCTGCCCCACCTACCCCGGCCACCTTGGGCATGAATGGAAGCCGTCCTCAGCGCGCCAAAGCTTAGCGCCGCTCCCATCTGCGCCGCCGCCTCCGACCGCTCCCCTCTGCCGTCGCGGGTCGTCGCCCTCGCCCCCGCCGCCGCCCGTGCTCGCCCCCTCCGCTCCGGCCCCAAGGTGCGGCCTGCTCTGCCCTGCTCTGTTTATTTCTCCTGTCCCTCTGCACTGTTTTCAGAGGAAAACATCTGCAGTCTGCACTGCCCACCTGGCCGGATCTGTTTGATTTCGGTCTCCATCCCGGCTTGCTTGGATCAGTGAATTATCGGGGTACCAATTCAGAGTTCGATACGATGTTCTCTTATACGAAAAGGATTTCACCTTTATCTACAGAACACCGTTCATCAATAAAGCTCAAGGTTTCTCTAATGAGCTTTATATATGTGTTATATTATTTTATATTCCTGATTATTCAATTGTTTAATGAATAATCCATATTTGAATTATAATATATTCAATTGATGTTTGAATTTGAAATTCAAACACAACTTGTTTGAATTCAATCATGCAACTTAAGTTGAGAGGTAGGTTATCCCCCTCTCTTCTCGAAAACCCTACTTGAGTTTAGATAGGTTCAAGTTTATCGCACTCTCGAAACCCTAACCCTAAGTGGTGTCGAGAGAGAAACTTGTCCCCCCTAAGATGCAAGTTTTTTATAAAAGCGCAAAATTTTCCCAGATTTTACGATGCAATGCACATCCCTTTCTAATTTCTACCCCTCGATCGTCTCTAAACCTGGGATATTACAACGGCCCTCCGTCAGACACAACCCTCCGTGCCGTCGGCCCAGCGTGCTAGCAGACCCCCCTGGGGTGGCATGGCAGCCGCCGGGAAGGGCCGGGGCGGGTCAGTGCTGCTAGACCCAGATCGGGCCCCCTGGCCCAGATCCGGCCGGCGCGGCCGTCCAACCGCACCCCACACGCCCACCAAACCTGCTTGCTGCGCCAAGACTTCTGCGCCGTCGTCCCCCGTCGGGAGAGCCGGCCGCCGCCGGATCAGATCGCATCGGAGAAGCACCCGAGCCGCCAGCCTCCGCCTCCCCCAGAGACGGCAGCCGCAGCGCTCTCCAAGCCGCCTCGAGCAGCACGGACCTCGCCGGCCGCAGGCCGTCGGCCAGCCCACCCCGGATGCGCCGAGATCCGCGCGGGGACATCGCCTCCGGTCACGCCGCCCGCGCTTATGACCAGAGGAGCGAGGAGAGGAAGGTCCTCCGCCGCCAGCACCGGCCAGGCTTTGCCCGGCGGCTTCATAGTTTGTTGGTACTTTTGTTGTTTTGCTACTAAACTATATGTAATTGATGCCTAGTTAAAATCTTTTACTTTAGAAGTTGTTGATTACTTGTGTGCATGATGACTGCAAGTACACGTACACAGATCGATTGTAGCCAATTTCGAAATAAGAGCATCGAACCACCAGAAGCTACTAGTTACACTAGTGGAGAAGAGGCCTTTCGTGCCAAGTCCCTGGGAGCAACAGTCCCGGTTTTGAACCAAACCGGGTCGAATGAGGGGCACTGGTTCTGGTATGTGATACAAACCGGGACTAAAGGGGCAGCGGCAGGGAGCGGCAGGCTGTGTCAGGGGGTCGGACCCCTTTGGACCCGGTTTGTATCACGAACCCGGACTAAAAGTCTCCATCTGTGATGAAAATTCTTATATGAATTGTCCCCCTTCTCGACCCTAAGATTTTTGTTTTCGAAATAACAACGGAGAAAAAATTATAGATGTAAAGATGACTCAAAGTCCAAAAAGAAAAATCTCCGTCAGACACAGATTGTCGCCCTGAAGATTTTTTTTCCCTTTTGGAGTCATATCTCTGTCAGACGGTGGAGAGCACACACCGACACACAGTTTGTTGATAGTGGCTGCCGAGACCCATGATTCAATTTTTTTCCTTCAGTTATTTTTTTTTTAGATTGACCTAGGTTAGAACTTTGTCACTTGTTAGACTCATTTATTTATGTCCACATGCCTCTGCCTGGCTGTGTATTCCAACTTGCATTGCAAAAACACTGCAAAATTAATAAAATTCAGTTACATATCTCAAATTCAGTTCAGCTCAAAATTATTTCCAGTGGGACAAATGCTATTCTACTTCTGCCTGTAATACTACCATGTGCTACTCAGCGTCTATAGTCTGTTCCATTTGGCTTGTAAATGTGAACTATTGAATGAGCTGAAAATTCTACTGTATCGTCTGAATATTAATCCCTTGTCCCGTTTGCACAGATTCAATGGAGCCATATCCAGATCAGTACCTGCCATCCTCGGAGTTCCAAGCTTTTTTTGTGTGATTCCAACAGCGTGGACTTGGCAGGGATGCCATCGCATTGACTACAAGGCTACAAGCGTCATAGCTAATCTACAGTTGGCGACTCACATGTCGGTGCCCATGAGTTGTGTCTGAATTTGTTCCTGCTTTCATGAGCTCTACTCGTGTCTTCGGTCGGTGTAGTGTAACCGATATCGGTCATGTGGCTGCTGTCCTGGCCTAACCAATCTAGAACGTGAACGCTGAAACTTGACAGTTCTGAACAACGTTTGGGCAGAGGCTTGCCACTTATGTGTGGCAGTCTTGTAGTAATGAATTGAAGGGTCTGGTTGGCCGGACTTATCGGAGATATGTTGTGTTGTGCCTAGCTGGGATTGGACTTCATCAGTGCATGGTGCGACGTGAGTTGTTCATGGGGGCAGAAAAGAAGCAAGGCATTGTTAGATTGCCATTCATATCACGTAATGGCTTTGCGATGGACCGTTGGTTAGTTTAGTATAACTAGATTATCTCTGGAGGTATGCTTTGGTGATCTTTTTTTTTTTTTTTGAGAAGCACCGCGATTCATTAAAATATAACAGCAACCTTACAGAGACCACACACGCGGACACCTAGAACCCTCGAGAAGGACACGCTCCAGGCACAATTGCAGAAAAAACCTCCAAAGAAAGCAAGATTACAAATGAGAGCCTGGAGGACACGAATCCTGCAATCTCCGTCGTCTCCACGGCGCCAGATCGGAGCCAGCACCCTCGCCATCATCGGCTTTGTGAGTCGCAAGAGAAGCTCCCCACATGCGGAGGAGACAGATCCTTTGTGCTGCATCGACCGGGAACCATCCCGATGCTGAAGCTGAGATCCCAGATCCGCCGATTTGGAATCGGCCTGCCTGCCACCATCAAACCACCTCCCTGTACCTGAAACAGAGTCCTTGCACGACGATCCGCACCGCCACCCAAAGTGACGGCCACCACATCCAGACGCAGCACCCCCTTCTCCCTCTCCCCCGCCGCCACGGCCGACCAAGAAGAAGAAGATGGAACCACGAATCGAGATGCAGACCTCCTTATTATAGAAAAAGCTTCGGCCACCTCCGACCCTGCAATCGATCCACCATGGATCGGATACGCATAGAAAGGAGCGGCCTGGTTTCGGCGTAGGAGATCACCGGAAACCAGCTATGGAGGAGAGCAAAATACCGGGCATCCGCCACGAACACGCCAGATCTAGCAACTAAGGAAACATCAAAGAGAAAACCTAGACTACTAGCTACCCTATACACTCCGGCACCTCGCCTCAGCACCTCCCCGTCGGCATCGCCGTCGAGGAAGGCCTTGGGTCGGCCCGGTTCACCGGGAGCAACTCTCAAGTACTGTAGATGTCTGAGAGAGGAGAAGAATGGAGTGGGAGCCCTGGCATTTGGTGATCGTGGAATCGATCCTTATCCCTCCTGGCCGCCGTAGCCGATGATTCTGCGCAACCGGCACCAGGAAAGGAGAAAAGAAAAAGGAATTCGCGCGCGAACGGACACGCCTGGCCGGACCTTGCGATGCGAAAGAGCGTTTCTTTCTTTCCTTCCCCACCGCCTGAGCCGCGACCACCACATCCACGCCTGAGCCTTGCCATTGAACTTGCCCCTTTGTATATTCCACCTACGGCCGAATAAAAAAAGAAGAAAAATCAACCACGACGCGCCAGAGCTCCCGAATATAATCAATCGATCCACCCGCGCCTCGCCTCGCCTGACTTGCTCTTTATTGCGAATAAATCCATGGAGTTGGCCCCAAACGACGGGAGCAGGAGGAAAAACTCGTGCTAATCCAACCATCGCGCACGCTGGACTCCATCTGTGGCTTTGATCGATCCACTAATTACACGTACGGGAGACCCTCAACAAAATCAATTAAACGGAATTGAGTCCCTTTTCTTTCTACTGTACGTACGTGACCAAAAAAAACAAAGGAGTTTCTAGCCATGGAGATGAAACCAATAGAAATAGATTGAGCCAAACGTACCTGCAGCTGCATGCATCCATCAAACAGGAGGAGACCCAAAGAACGCATCCATCTCTGCCTCCTCGCCGCGCGCGCCGCCTCCGAAAAAATGATCTGGCGCGGGCTGACATCGATCCCTCCAGAAAAAAAAAATCATCCAAAGTTATATATCAATATCCAGATCTCACGCCCATGGACGGACAACGACAACAGCATATCATAATACATGAGAGAAGCATGGTTGTTACCTTACTTGCCCGCCCGATGGAAGAATGGATCAATACGAACAAGATCATCCCACTCCAAGACGACGTACGACTCCAGCGCGCGGCATCTAGGATGCAGCCTTCTTCACCATGGGTGGCGCGCGGCGGCGTCGATGACGATGATGAAGCATGGCGGCCTCCCCTCCCCTCCTCTCCTCTCCTCTCCGAGCAAGAGTCAAAGTCTAAGTCACAAATGTCACGCGCACCCGACACGCGGTATGCGTCTGAGGGCTGGTACTTATAGAGAGGAAGGCCTGATTTCAAATTTGGAGGGAGCGATAAAATAGGGCGGGAAGAGGATGGAATTTTGGTTCTGTTTTCAATCCGTGACGTGAACGATATATTAATTAGATGAGAGTGTTTTACAATGGAATATTTCCAGTGCCCCGGGAATAAATGTGATGCCTACCCTGTTTCACGGGACGGGAAGGGAAATCCTATCTCACTTTCCTTATCACCAGGCCAACAACAAATAAAACAGCATGCCCTCCTCTTAAACCCCCAGAATTCTAGGATAGGAATCCCGTGAATTACTCCCTGATTTTTTCCCTGGATTTAGGAGCACAACCAACGCGCGCCTTTGACTAGTGGTTGTGTACTTATATAGGAA
This sequence comes from Lolium rigidum, assembly GCF_022539505.1. NCBI lineage: Eukaryota > Viridiplantae > Streptophyta > Magnoliopsida > Poales > Poaceae > Lolium > Lolium rigidum. The sequence continues at coordinate 325,352,661 of NC_061508.1, read as the reverse complement.
AACTGTTAAGGTTTTGGAAGAGTTCAAACTTTCAGAGAGGCAAAACAGTAGGGCGGAAATAAGAGAAAATTTTGGTTCCAGTATCAAATCTATGAATGGTCAAACTCATCTAAATTATTCAAGTCTTGTTTAATTATGTTCCAATGGCATTCTTGCACGCATGCGGCGGTACTCGCTCCCAGTAATTCCCGCCTGCTCAGTTTTGCTAGCGTGTGATTATGATGTACATGCATGAACCTATTCTTCAGATCTAGGGAAAGGGACACACCATGCATATATCTATCCCTATGATTCATCCGTCGTTGCTAGGAATCAAAAAACCATCCTCCTTGTCACGTAACAAAACCAGCATGTTCTAATCATCGATTGTTTTAAATGTCTAAATGTTTATGTGGGCAACTACAAGTTGATATGTTTTTAAAACATAAATAAATTGCATTTGTAGATTCAGGAATCGCCCATCTTCAGGTATTTCCGGACAGACGGTCTTAAGGATTGGCAAACTACCAGAGGAATTGGAAAAATAGTTATGGGATGGGGTGAAATCCTAACAGCCAGTCCCCAAGTAGTAAATCACGGGCGCCTCAGTTTCCCATGCTTCCTACTATACCAGCCAAAATGAGACAACGGTAATTATACCGGTTTCTAGCTCTTGTACGTGCTTCCCTTATTTATAATACAGTAGCAATATTGACAACTTGGCGTGGTTTGGAATGCCTTTCTTTTCCCACCGCAGCTTGGAAAACCATATAACTTTCCCTATGATTTCTCAGCTGTTGCTAGGAATCAGTTATTTCAAAACCAGACGTTTGTGAGCCGATGTACGGCCTAGATGCCTGATGCTAAGGATTAGTGCCAAGGAGGACAACGAGACACACGTATAAAGTTTTTTTTTTGTAAATCATGGCTTCATTAGTTTGCGCTAGTTTCCTAAAAACGGCTTACTTCTGGAACAAATGGAGTACAAATTAGTGTTCTCGACTTTTTTTCCAAGCCATGAAATTTCTCAAAGGGTTTTCCTTGTTTGCTTTTTGAATCGTGGCATACCCTTCTGAATTTATATGCAGATTTTCCAAATTTATAGGTGCCCACACTTGATCTTCATTAATGTACATCAATGGCAGAAGAAAATAAAAGTCATGCACTCCATCCATCTTAAATTGAAGCTGTAAACCAAAGGAGGATATGCGGCTACAAATCAATTTTCCGCCCTAGCACTCCTACAGTACCATTGAACTCCCAATGTCCAGTTAATCACTCCGTGAATTTTTGCCTGGATTACGGAGGAAATTGTTCTATGCTATGTTTTTTTACTGACAGACGTAAGTATAACGTATTGGTCCTTGTTTTTCTGATGAAAGAATCAGCTGGATGTATAATGACAATTTGCAGCCGTGATCTTATAACCACAAGGCGTCAGCAGCCGAATCTTATAACCACAATGACTTACTCGAAGTCTGGAACCATCGATCGGACAACGCCCATTTCTATACTGCTATTTCTACACAGCGAGTACTGACCATGGGATTTTCTTTATAGTCAAGACACGGCTATGCTCATTGTCCAATTATTACAAGTTAATCAAAAAATAACACCTTTCAATTTAATTATTTGTACAATTTGACCACACAGCAAAATATTTGACACTAAAATTGCTTCGAGCACAACCCTTGTTATATAAATACACAAACCAACTTAGACTCGGAAGTTGGAACCAAAGACATAATGAGAACAACCATACATTATGACCGTATATTACAACTTCTGATCATTCCAATTTTCCAGCCACTGAATACCACAAGAATTTATTCAAACAATATCACACGGGAATAAGCCAACGCAGCAGTAGCAGCAGCGCGAGAGCATGCTGGGTGACGATGAACCCAAAGCGGTCGATGAGGGAGACAGTAGGCCAGGCCGCCCCATCCTACTTAAGGCTGATACACATCAGGAAATGCACCAGACTCAACCAGCTGAACCTGCAGGTCACAGGAAAAAACATATTATTATTGACATGTTTAGACAATATCTATTTAGACATGGCATCAAGGACCTCACCTGAATAGCTTGTAGCCAAGGCAGAGCATCACCACCGCGGTTGCGTCGCGGACCAAGGCGGGAGGCCAGGTAGTCGAAGCCAAGGGCCGGCTGTGGCTAGTACAGCAGCAGCCCAGTTGGAAGCCAAAACGGCTATATTCAGTAGCCATGGTTAGGTGCATGTGCCAGGACCTGCTTGAGAAAAAGGAGCATAGAGCTGTGCGCAAAAGAAATAACGCAAAATTTCTTATTTCACTTCAGTTTCATCATCTGAGCACAGCACCCCATCAAAACATATAAGCATGAAACTTTAATAATTCACAAGCCAAGGCTTAAAAGATGGAATCATAATCTGTAATCTGGAAACCCTGCATGCTGCTTATTTTAGATTTATACAAAGCCAAGTCTATATTATTTGGTAGAAAACATCTTGTAGGATAGGAATCCTAGTAATATCCTCCTAACAGCACATAAATAAGATTCCTACTCAAAACTAAATTCATAATTTTGATGAAGGACTTCACTGCAAGGATCCGTGATACTTGATAAATCAACAACAATTCGGGTTCTATCATAGAAAATCAATAGTTTTGACAGAAAAACACACAAGGACCGTCACTTGTCATCATGACACATGAACACTTTAGGACAAGCATTATTCAAGTATATTAAACGATGAACAATGACTAGCACCGATCGAAATAAAGCATACTCTGATAAATAGGCAAATCAACAACACATGAGGGGAGTAGGAGACAAGTACCACATGTTGCATTTATGGTCCTCGTTTAGAAAATACCTCGATCTTCTAAAACCAAGGCAAAACAAAATCTCATCTCTGGCCAGCCTCATCTTCTTCAGCAATCATTGTTTTGTAAACTATACTGTTGTTCAACTTGAACCGATTATGGTTCCAGGGAAAAGGCATGGTGGACAGGTAGCACTGCAATAGTTGATTTCCAAGGTGCAAGGTCAACCTCCATCTGCAACATGGCAGCATCAGACAAACCCAGATCCAAGTGAGATGTTCATGTATCGGTTGCATCAGTTTCCCTACACACAGAAGAGAAAGAGCAAATGTGGGATTCTGGAGATGGGAAAGTAATAGAATAAGGAAAACATTTACACAAAGTCAAACCTGGAATGATACGAACAAGAAGCTTCACTGATAAGGTTGTTTCTTTAGCAGAATTTGACAAAGACCTACCAGGAGAAAGAAAGAAAAAGCAACATATTAGTCATCCAACCCATCTTTCCAATTTGAGCCGTGCAACATCAGAGCAAAACAAAGAATAGGCTTGGTTACTCATTATTGAGATCATAGTTATGCAATAGAAAGACAAGGCTTCTTCACTACATGACAACGCATGATTCTGCAGTCCACAATCCAAAATAAAATAGCTTCCACTGTAAATAGTTAGAGGATAAATTTTTGCTTGTAGATATCAGGCTATTACGAGATGATGAAAACGTATTTTTATCCCACTAAAATGAGTGTACTTTCACTCAACGTGCAAAAGCCAAGGCGAGAGCTTCCTTGTACATCTTTTGTCCTATCATTTTAAGCTAGCTCAGCCATGTGAGAAGTGATAGCATGGTTTTAAAGGCATCCCTAAGGCATCGTCTAGGAGACGCTTAGGCGTCAAGGCGCCCGTCCTCCGCCTTGGAAAATCGACCGCTTAAGGCGCCTAGGCTTCCAACGCGCCCGCCTAGGCGTCGCTTAGGCGTCAGAGCACCCCCTGGCCGCTCTAAGACGCCTTAACGCCTTTAAAACCATGAGTGATAGACACTGACCGATGTTGTCACCGCTCCAGGATCATGGTAACCAGGAGAATGAATGAAGCATGAACACAGAAGGTAGGACACGAGTGACAAGTTCTCAAAAGCATTTACTTTTAAAGTCCAGCCAGCAGTAAAAAGGATGTTTCACAAAACTAGTACAAATGTTAGCCTTCAGACTGAACCAACAAAGCAACTACTGGTAAACGCTTTTCCTAGTACAGTTTAATTGTTTATACTCTAAATATCAAGCTAGGAAGATTCAGCCTTTCATGATCCATATTTCTTTCTTATTAATTGATGAAACAATTTCAATGCCAGGCAACAATTCAACAAGTATCCAATAAGGCAGCAAACTTAATTTATCCTAGGCAACATATATTGCCTTGAATCACAAAAGAGGAGTTTCCCAGCCGGCGACCTACCACCGCAAGTCCAAGAACAAGGCTCCATCGGCATCTCGTCTGTCCATCCGTCCACCACCTGCATCCACGACAACAAAACAGAAGATATCAACTAAATGAGATGAAGTTTTGGGGTGTTCCTTGGAGGTGAGCTACCCACACTGCTTTTTACATGATCATATCAAAAAATTAAATAAAATGGCAACGGAAACATCAGACTCTCCTTTCTCTCTTTCTCTCTTTACACGCATAAACATTCAGCCAACTACATGGAATTAATACCCAAGCTCTAGCATCCAACCAGTGAGCATGTCTTACAACACACAGCAGCAGCTTTACTTACACACACACAACAAATGATTGGTTTCCTTCCAAAAGGCTACAGCCAACGCCAAAAGCATTCCAAGCAACTACAAGAGAAGTGTGCTACCAGATGATAATAAAAGCAGCAAAGTTTCTTGAGCTTCTAACCAGCAACCATCCAAAGTAAAATGGTTTTGCATGTGATTATCAAGCTTTGATGCTAATTGATCAAGCCAATAGTTCTGAAATCATTCAGGAAACAGATAAAGACAACATCAACACAAAGCATTCAGGAAATAGAGAAAGACAACATCAACAATTTATACATGCTTCAAACAGAAATATGCATCGGGTCGCAATACTTGTTTGTATCTATCTACTAAGACATGGCATCAAGGACCTCACCTGAATAACTTGTAGCCGAGGCAGAGCATCACCACCAGCGCGGTTGCGGTGCAGGCGAGAGGCGAGAGGCCAGGTAGTCCAAGCCGAGGGCCGGCCATGGCTACAGCAACAGCACTCCCAGAAGCCAAAAGCCAGATCCAACAGCCATGGCTAGGTGCATATGGCAGGACCTGCTTGAGCAAAAGGAGAATAGAGCTATGAGCAAAAGAAACATCGCAAAAGACAACACTGTCAATCATGTGGTGATTTCTCTATACAACACCATCTACATGCATATAATCCTGTGACAGCATCTTGCTATTCAACAAGAGAACAATATTCATCAAGAAGCTGAATAATTAAAATGTTTAGAAGGGCAAAGAAAGTCATGGCTGCTTGATAGCTTCTAGCAAGTAGCATATATTTTTCTAGGCCAAAACTGATGTACAGCCAGAGGGAAAAGTGCGTTTTTTGTGCAGGAAAAGATTTTATCAATCCACGAGCAATCGGTTGAACTTACAGTGGAGACGCCAGCATTCTACACATAAGCAACATCATCTGGGTTGAACAGCCCTGATTCACCAACAACCTGAAAATACATAAAGATTGGGGAAACAAATCAGCAAAAAAATAATGACAAACATCTGCGGTCATAGTATCGAATGTTCCTTGCGAATTCATGAAACTTGCAATCAAGTCCAACAAAGAAAGCAGCGTTCGACTTTGAGGTGCGTGCAGCATTCAGCATCATAACTATGATAGAACTCCAGATAATATAAAGTTTATAACACCTAAAAGTTACTGTGTACAGTTTAGTTGTGAAGCATAATTTCTGGTACAAACATATGTTAATTCCTGGTAAAAAGAACCAAGTAAGAAAAGACTATAGATCAAACTGTGAGCATTCTGCCTATAATATAATTCCATGTCAAAACCTGGGAGAAGATGTGCTCAGTTCGTTTTCCTTTAGAAAATTTGCTGCCTTTTTTTGATGTTATGATGAGACATTAGCCTTTGTAGGAGGTTGTAAGGGATAAGCTGACATCTGATACTTTGTTGTTTCGTTTCTTGTGAAATGGAACGGGGCGAGGACGCCTTTCATCTAAAAAAATAATACAATTCCAATCTCTACTACTAGACCATCAACGGGAAGCATAAAAAATATATACTACCAGACCATCAAAGGGAAGCATAAAAGCAAAATGAGAACAGGACTAGCATTGAGATCATTATCATGTAGGAATAAAAAGAATATATCTGTAATCTACATTTAGTAGCCAAATTTGTTCTTATGCTATTTTCTTAACCAGAACTAGAACAATGTAAAATAATGGAGCTATACTCCCAAAACAGGACAAGATCAAAACCACACAGTACTAAACATTAGGATTGAGAGCGCTATAGAACAGCGAGCTGAGGCTACTAACACAAAATCATCAAGTCCATTAGCTCTCCAAGCACACAAGCATCAGGACTGCGAATAACCAGGCATATATATTAGCTTCCTAGCAACATAATTTATAAAGTTAGATGGCAAGGTAGCAATCAAATGCATAGTTCTAAGCCCCTGATGGCCAGAGAATAACATAGCCACGGTAAGTGCAAGGGACCCGAAGATCAAAGGGGTGAACCAAGAGCTCACCATAGTGGCTTTAACCTAGGCCAGACCACAACGTCCATGAGACCAAGCCGAAACACATCCACCTGACCAAGTGGAACCGGCAGATAACAGAAACAACATCATTAAATGTAGTTTACCAATACTATTCGGTGGCGCACAAAACGAACTAAGCAACTAAGCACGAGAACAAGAGGCAACACATTTAATAGCCAATAGCATCCAGCGATCAACAACTAAGCAACAATTGACCCCTCTAAACTAAAAAGAAAGCTCTAGGCTACAAAAGGGAACCCACTAAAACATGCTATACCAAGATGCTAAAATTTCAAATTTGCACAAACATCCCAGCCACAAGGAAATAAGTCATTCATCATGTGAAATCAACCCAGCCAACAAAGCCACTTGGCATACCAAAATAAAGCCATTAGCAACTTGAACATATAAGCAACTGTGACCAGAACCAAGTATGCATGTGGATCTAACAAAGACCAATAAGTGAAAGCGGTTCAACATCATGTAAGTGTGCTATGCAACTGATTCCTTGATTAAATGACTGAGAGTTTCCTTGTACACAACATTAAAATGAAATCTCCTGACTCGTAAATGGTAATCGCATGCAGCGATGAGGAGGTAGCAAATGCAAGTCAGTCAAAAAAACACCCTTTGCACTAAATCAGTTACTGGTGAACCATAAGAAGGTACAACAGTTGACAAAGGACTGAAAATTGGGACATCGGACAAACAACATGGAACTCTGGATGTGGGGCCCCAATTCGACAACTCATTATGTGAACCGAGATGAAAGTGCTATGATTGGTGAAACAGCAGAATAATGAACCATAATATAAAAAAGATCATGCCAAATAAGACATCATGGGTAATTGGTTTATGCTGGTAAAAAATGACACTTTTGCTTACGCGCATAATCAATGCCCCAAAATAGAGCTGAACTATCTGTGATGCAAGTACTCAAATTTGGAAAAAAAGGAAATCATGTGGCACTTCTCCCCCCGAGAGGCAGGGTAAAACATTAAAATAGAGAAGAATAAGAAACAAAAAAAGATTAACATCACAATGACCAAGCTTATCTAAAACTCACTAAAATGGCTGCAACTTAACATCATGCATAATCATCCTTTCTACCATAAAATAAATGATCTACAGGCAGAAAACAAACCTTTGCTGACATTGCGCCCAAAATTGTTGTTCTGCTTCAGTGGATCTACTAAACTGCCCTGTAAACATTTATGTACATTGTTCTCAGAATCTCATCCCGCTCAAGAAACAATCATCATGAGTGTCTGATGAGTCGGCTGTGCAAGAAAAGCTATGTGACGACCAATTACAACATGAAAAATCGATTATACACAAAGGTCAGGCTGCATTCACTTGCTATGCATGCTTTCAAGTTGGAAATTGTACACCTCAATCCGATGGTATATCTATCCTTGCACTATAATTGTTGAATGCTTCCTCAATCCTTATAAAAAAGGAAGAAAGATAAATAGAAAGTTACAGGAAAAGTAACAATACTGTGAGTTTGAATAGGAGGCATACATAACTAGGAACGAATTCTTGGGAATATTAGATGGTAAATATCCACCAAACAAGTAGTAAAAGTTAAACCTTCAGGCTGAGCTAACAAAGATACTACTAGTAACGGCTTTTCCTAGTATATTCATTGCCAATACTCTAAAAATATCAAGAGTAGGAAGATTGAGACTTTCATGACCCTGCTGGAGAAAGCATTCAACATGACTAGCTTAGCTAGAAAACTGAAGGAACTAACAAAGCATAGCATTTATTTTTTCATTGGCATTTTAACTGAGAACCAAATTTTTCCATATTTTGTCCTGCAAATTAACCATTCCAGTACGACAGGCCATGTATAGCCTAGATAGTGAACTGAAAGAAACATTTGAACATGGCAGGATTACACTTCTGCATTGAAGTAACAAAGAGAAAGAAGTTGCAAAAATCATACGGAGACACCAACAAGTACAAAATGTGAACATTGCTCAGTATGATCTAAGAAAACTATCTTACGTATTAAGTGCGTAAAGAATATGATGATCAATCTTAAATGAATAGATGCGTCAAGTCCAATCCTAAATGATGATCATTCTTTCAGCTACACTAATCATAAACAAAACTAGATAGTTATCAAAATATTAGCATGACATAATTACACCATGAAGGACCATATAGACGCACACAAGCCATAAAAAGCGAAGATAGTATAACCTTGGTACTGTATAAAAAGAGGCCACACGGGTCGTAAATCGTAATAACAAGCAGTATGTTTCCACTCTTCACCTTCACTTCCCTGGGAAGGGTTCACCTAGTTGACATGCCACCTAACAGTTAAATATATGATCTAATCAATCTTCCATAGCTGTAGATAAACTACCTCAAATCCCATTCTAGAACTCAAAAAACGTTGACCAACGGGGGAATGATCCCTCCCTTGTCTATACGTTGTTAGGTAGGATGACTCTCCCCGCGGATAGACGCTAGGATGATAACCCGGTTTAAATTCCGCCCCTCCCTGCGACCGCGAGATGGGGATTCGAACCTGGGTGGGTGGGCTAGCTGCGCACTCGCTAGCCTTGCCACTGAGCTAGGACTCAGTTCTCAAAAATTATAAATATCCAACCTACCGGATTCGAACCAGTGACCTACGGATTGATCTGCAAATACTACAGTCCTCCGCTCTACCAACTGAGCTAAGGTCGGATATTCATTCTAGAACTCAGAGTATGTAATTTAGTCACTTGAGCCTTGTTCCCCACTCACCAATACTAATGCAACAACACAATCACTGTCCCACACAGAACATACATATGTTATCCAGTGCAGAAGCGTCACATTTTTAAGTGAATAGATAAACACACCAGGAAATTAGGAGAGCGCATTAGATAATGCCAGTCAATGGATAAAGTAAACCAGTAAAAAAGTTTATCAACAATGAAATATACATAAATGAACATTCTTAATGCTGCCTTTTTGTTCCATGTTTCGATTCTCTATAGACAAACATTTCCAATCAAGCTATGCATCTAGATCGGTGCTCAGAATTATCAAACTTCGAGGTTCCAACATATACATCAGAAAAATACGGCAGAATTGCAGAAGATGCAGCAAAACATACCCTTCAACCAAATCTGAGCATGATGTCATCAGGTTCCTGGCCATCGAATCCCCTGGCCTCTTCCTCGTCAGAGTTGCATCTCCTAGACCACATGTCACCACCAAGTTTCCCGAAGGCGACAAGTTGAGTGACCTGGGAGCTCATGTGGCGGGGATGGTGCTCGACAGCTCCAGGATTATGGCTAGACACTCCATGAGCTTGTTAGTTGTTTTGATACAAAATATATTAGTAAGTGGTTCAGAAAATGAAGAATAGTTGGGTAATAATGTGCATAAAAATACTAGATTCCACCAAATTAACCAGATTCGTTAGTGTCACACAATTATCAATATCAGCAGCGATTACATATACATGAGCAAAGCATTTATTAGAACTGATTTGTTAATATGAGTATCATTACTACCTACAAAACCACGGAACTAGTAATTAAGCATGAGAACCACCAGATGGGGGGAAAGGAAAAAGCTTTTAAATTTAGCCATCAATAACCATAAGATCAAATAATACAAGCGCAAATTATCCATAAGTTCAAATTTCAGGCCACAAGATAAAACCTAACCAAGCTGGTTTGCAATTTGAGAAGAAAAATGAAACGACAAATAATTCAAAGGAAATACAGTAAACTCAAGCACCTGTACTGCAAGAAAGGTAAACAAGAGGACGATATTATCTCCTGATCTTTCAATTCCCAAAGTAAATCTAACAACGGCACAAACACACTCAATATTCACACCCCACGAAAGACTTTGACACCACAAGAGAGGGAAAATAAGTCAAAATTTTGACAAATAGAACAAAGAAATACTCAGCCATGGATCCCATAAACCAGCCATGAAAGAATACATACAATACCACAAACACATCACACATAAATCAACCTTGTGTGCAGCAAAACTTGAGGAGAATGACCAGCATAAAATCATCAGAGAAGGCATCAAGAGGCAATTACATGACACTAGAGCCTTGGCAATGTCTGAAAAGTAATTAAATTCACGTTGTGCAGAGGTCCAAAGATTGAAACTAGGGCCTCGGGAAATACCATGTATTACCGGAGACCTTATCTTGTACGATGCTTCCGTAGCAGATCAGGGCTGCAGCTACTCTTTAAGATAATCCTGCACATAACATAATTTAACTTGTAAAGATAAAGGAAGAAGATATTTATTTGGCGCTGAGATATAAAAATAAAGGTCAATATAAGAGTAGAATAAGCTAGTTTAGTTCATAAACTAATCAATTTGAGAAAAAAAACTGTCAGCAAAAGTACTTGACAGCAAACAAGCACTAATGCCAAGCAAAATAGTTGAACTTTTTCAGTCCGTGAATAGCAACTCCATAGTTAGTATTATTCAATGCATGCCTTAAACACAATAGTAATAACCTTTGTAAAGCATTAATAACTTTCTAAGCACATTATTAAGATAAGAAAGCAACCATCGTCGTAAATTACAGCCGACGAGTGAATATATACAATCAATAAAAATGTGATACTGACCTATGAGTTGTGGACATTTCATTAATTATCTGGGCAAGAAAGGGATAGCATTGTTATTTATGATGCAACCAGAAGAGCTACAGCTTATGTGATAAAGAACAATTACACCATAATATGCATTATGCATTGCCACTGACTCAAAAGGCATAACTTGAATTCTCATGCTCCTGAAATTCAAATTAGAATTCAGGGAGTAGATCTTGCTATATACAGAAAACTACATTCAGAAAAGCAAGACAAGTCTAAGCTTTCAATTAAATAGTAAACTATGTGGTGGTACAAATGACATGTCAAACTGTGCCAAAACCGTTTCAGACAATTTTTGTGTGAACCCAAGTATTTGAAAGCCAAACTTTTGTGCCACCTACATAGATGCAGATAGAGCTCCTCTTTCTAAGGATATACACAAAAGATGGAGAGAAAGAACCACCGAAACAAATCTATGACAATCTCTCATAATGCAAACCCACAAATTTAGAACTCAAAATAAAAACCATCATGTTCTTCAAACCATATTATTCACTTCCACTTCAACTCCACATGAACAAAATTAGATTGAAAAGAATGTGTAATAATTACACAAAAACCAAAAGATGTAGAGGGGATTTTGTTGCTGTTTGCCACTGGATTAATTAGAAAGCTCGGGACCAAATGCAAACACTACATAAACTGTTTTCCTGGCCCTTTCGACAAATATTCAGAGCTATAACTTTGCATCTAGCTAAGACATGGAAAAAATAGGAGCAGCGCTGATCAAAGAATGAGTGAATCACATAACGTGAAGTGTCAAACATCTGTACTAACAAAAATTACATGACTAGTTTGCAAGAATTTGGACAAAGAGAATTTACTAGAAATAAGTCACAGCAAGGCATGTATGCGTGCTACTGAATCAATGAAAAAAACAGATGAGTTAATTACTGTTTCCTCGGTTGCTAGCTAGTAACAGCAATGTATCTACTGACATAGCAGCAATTCATATACGTATCTTGTATGTTGTACAACCACAGGCCAGCGCCCAGTGGTATCATCCGAAGCAAAGAACATCTACCTATATTTTCAACTGAAACCAGTCCACCAAAATAGCCATCATCATCAAGTAGTATTTCTAGTAAGTAACGTGTCTGGCAATCATATTCAGGCCACGCACATTAGGAGAGGAACCTCTAGATATATGGCTGCAAGATACAAACTGAAACAACAAATTACGGCGACTAGCCATTATCATCGAGCCACAGACCAACCAACCAACATAGATAGCCGACGCAGCGGTAATTTAGGACAGAGAAAAAGGCGGCAGCGGACAGGATTTCACCTTCCTAACAGCAAGCCATACCTGTATCCGCTCCGTCCGTCATCGTCCGAGCGGTAGAGCAAGTTGTCGCCGCTCCCAAACCCGCCGCCGCCTCCTCAAGAAGCACCACCATCAATCCATCCATCCCAAGCTTTTCTAGGGTTTTCACCCAACACGTGCATACACTTACAGAGAAACAAAAACGCAGCACTCCATTAGCACGAGAGGAAATGCCGTGAGGTGAAGGGAACAGGATGGGCCACGTTGCGCTCACCTCACCGGCTTGTGGAGGGCGGCCGACAGGGCTCCGGTCAGCAGCCGGTCGTCGGAGTAGGATAGCAGCGCGATGGCTGGGTGAATTGAAGCGGCCTTTTTCCTTCTCCGGATGGGAGCTCGCCGATGGAGGCGTGCCCAGGGGATGGTACGTCTTCCCGGAGCGCGGCGCCGAGGGTCGGAATCCGCACGGTGAAGGACCCCCAGAGGACGGCGGAGATCGAGTTGACCTCCGGGCGACAGGACGCGAGGGTGGAGGTCGCCGGTTCTTGACGGCGCGGAGGTGGGTAGCATCCGCCGGCGAGGATCGAGGAGAAGAGATCGCGTGGGTGGTGGGGATGCGGCCGCCGTTGGGGGTTCTGGATGGAGAGGATGGGATGCGTTGGGGAGGAGGAGATGGAGGTGCGGTGGCCGGCGAGGTGCCGGGGCGACGGGATGGAGGGAGAGAGGAAGGGGGATTTGAGGGAGAGCCAAAGGAATTAAGTGAGGGCGTGCTTTGCGTGATTTTACTTTTCATTTTCATTTTCCTTTTCCTTTTCTCTTTTACACATACACGGAAGGTTTTGATTGATGATTTGCTCCAATCGAGGAGGCTGTTTATTCATCCCACGCGACCCGCTCTTTTGCGAGGCTACACACTTAATTTCGTTCCAAAATTATGCATGGAATTAAATAACTTGCCTCGTGCATGATTTTGGAATTAAATTATTGTTCATGTGTGTCACAAACGTACAAACCATGAGCACCTACTCCTTCAGCTTCATATATATACGACCATCTAAAGCTATTTTGGTATATGTACCTTTGCTCTCTCTCTCTCACTCTCACGCCAAGTTGTCGAAGACGGCGACTAACTCATCGGCGGTCGTTTAACTAATGAGTCCGCTGGCATGCACGTGTCCCGTCAACACCGCCATGCTGGCCGATGAAGAGGGATAAGCGCGCCTAGGTCTAGTGGTCATCTTCTCGCCCTCGTTAGTGGAGTATGTACAAATCATCGACATCGGCTTCCGAGTCGCCCTTGTTTTCATCAAGGCTATGGCATGCATGTCCGGTGTTGGACCGTCGTTCATGCTAGCTTGCTTGGTGCTAAACACACGCACTAATGGAAGTCCATTTGGCGGCCATCACCCGTCGTTGTCTCACACCCTCGGGGCCGCTACCTCGACAACTCACGAAGGAAACTATATTACGATGTTGACATCCTACTTGTCACCTCGACGAGAAGTATTACATCAACATTGGAGGACATCGCCAAAGTTGTTCTCGTCTCGAAGGATAGTCGGCCGTAGGATAAAAATCGTGAGAAGTTGGCCTCCGACTAGCCCAACTCTTGTAACATGTTAGCATCTTATTGTTTTATAGGTGTGGTGTAAAGATGAAAATCGAGTGCAAAGTCACGTGAAAATAACCTCTTTTAATGAAAAAAAACTAGGCTCACCGGACACATTCTCCTATATACAAGTATATAGGTGTGGTGTGAAGATCGAAATCAAAGAAACAAGTTTTAGATGACATATGCTTCACAAAAGAAGATACCTTGCACCCACTTCGAGTCCGCCGACCCAACTCTTCTAATAACTTGGCCTATTTTTTTATGTGAGGTTCCTATGACTTTTCTAACCTAAACAAATAGTAAAGTGACATGGAATCACCACTTCGATGAAAATCTAGGGGTGTACGACATGAGGCCCATGTAACATGGTGTCGCATGAAATCGCGTGAGGGAGGGTAAAAAGCACTTCCGTTTTGCATGGGTCCTAATAAGGGTATATGATGCTGTCTAAAGAGTAAAAGTCAATACACAACTTTTAAGCGTGGCACATCCTTTTTTTGACCATGGATAGCCTATTTTTCGAGTAGTAGAAAGAAAATGCTTCGCTCGCGCTCGCTCTCGCTCTCGCCCTCCGTGCGGGCGAGAGGGAGCCAACCATAAGGCCGCCGCCCGTCCTCCCTTCTCTTCGCCCTTCCCTCCGCTGCCGTCGGGCGTTGCTCGTGCGGTGCCGGCAGCGGCCGGCCATTTCCCACGCGCGTGGCAAGGAAGCGCGGAGCTCGGCGCTCGCGGCGGTTTCCCTAGGCTAGGTGTGGTACGGTGCGTCCGGGTGGCTCTCGAGGCGGCGGTGCTGCTCCTTGGCGACGGGGCAGCGAGGTGGCTTGGCGACGGATGGCCGGTCGCAGGCGGCGGGCCGGCCGCACCCTCCCGGCCCGGATCCGGGCCCTCCGGGCCCCATCTAGGTTAGGGTGGGCTACCTTAGGCCCGGTTGTTGATCCATGGAGGTGGGCGTGGGGCGTCGGCGGGGATGGGTGGTGGTGGCGCCGCACGCCGGCCAAGCTGCGGCGTGGCGGCGGAAACTTTACGGGCCGGGATAGCTCGGCCGGGCCGGTAGGGGCTCGGTGTGTTTCTTCTAGCACGTCCGGTCGCTACCGCGATGGCGATGGAGGATGTTCCCTCCCGCGTGGCGGTGGTGATGCTTGCCCCGACCTGTTGTGCCCTCCCTTCCCTCGAGGCCTCGTGTCTGGGACCATAGTGAGACAGCGAGGATGGCTTCTAGATTGTGGTGGCGCATGCTGGTTGGTGGTAGTTGGGTGGAGCACTTCGAGTTGTTTGGGGTGATGGTGGTTTAGGGGATCGGGAGAAATCCCTGTCGGCTTGTTCGACGCCGACGCGGTGACGCTCGCGGGTGTCGTCTTTCCTTCCCGAAGGGCGTCGGGGGTACCCCTAACCTATCCTCTCCACATACGTGGGGAAACCCTAGGACGAGTCCGGGCGCAGCAACGGCGACATCGCCGCTTCCTTGTTGAAGGTGTTGCTTCGTATGCGATGACTAGATGTGCTAGGAAGCGGTGGGACTTCCCGGAGGGTGCAACGAGTGCGGGCTATCTTCGTTTTCATCAATCTATCGGTGTCGGCATTAGTTTCTTTTATTATATTTTCTCTCTTCTTTATTTTGGGCTTGATGTGCTGTTTGTCCAAGCGGTGGTTGCTATCTTGTATCGGTTGGTTGCTATATTAATATAGCGGGACGAAAGCCTATTTCAAGGAGTGTGGCACATCCTTCACGAACAATACTATCTTGTAGGAAGTTTCTCGACTTATAGTCAAAAAGTCCCACTTCGAAGGAGAAGTTATTTTCATTTTTCATGCATGTTTTTGGGGTCTCGTGTAACTCCTTTGCGAATCTCTTGTTTTTACTATATGCATGAAATGACCGACCCTATCAATTCATGTGCCGGTTCAATAGGGATGGCACTCATGAAATCATGCCAAAAACCATCGAAACCCCAACTCCTTAGCATGTAGTAGGGGCAAGCCCAAAATTTGAGTATGAGTATTCAAAATTATAATATTTATTTATTATATAAAATAAAGTTTATGAAAAGAATTATATATGGACTAATGATCACACATATATTACATGTGTGAGAAACACACACAATGAAGGATACTTGTGCTTGAGAAACATATGAATTTACGAAAATTACAAGTAAAAGAAATAATATTTGAATTTTCAATAACAAAAGGACATGCAAAAAAAGATATGTTGAAAAATAAGAAAGTGAGCTAAATAATCCTTTATGACATCAAAGGAAGATTTATTTATTATCGTATATCACTATCTTTTAGAACATTCACATACGTGTGTTTTTTAAAATATTTGGGTGTTTAGATGGGTATTCTTCCGAATACAGATTGAATTGAAGTACCCCCCGCCCCCCACCGTTGTGGTAAGAACTTGGGTATAAAAGGTTGTCGTAAACAAGAAAATGCACAAATTACTTTGGCATGGAGATCTAGACCATTATTGTAGATCAATATCCTAGACTCCTAGATCTTAACCCTAATCCCGACCTTAACCCTAAACTTACACCCTAAGCCCTAGCTTAGACACTAAACCGTATAGCCAAGTAACAAAAAATCTTGCAACAAGTGACCATGGGCACACTATTGTGGAAAGGTCTTTTGACGTTCCCGTCTATTTTTTTTGGGGGCTAGAGGGAGTTGTTTTGGGATTCACTTGTTTTCATTTATGCATGAAATGACAGGTAGCTATTACCTATCATTTCATGTGTCGACCCATCGTAGTGGCGGCGTGCTAGGAATATGTGGTGTTCAAAGATTTCTCCATGAATTTCTACTTCGGCGAGCCGTAACTTGTGAATATGATCTTCGGTTGAGGCGGGTCCTCGAGGCAATGGAAACCTCTATTGGAGTTAGGGTTTCTCATACTTCTAGTTTTTGGATCTTGTTGCTCCATCGATCTCTACTTTGTCGGACGTCGTGGTCGAGGTTGACATATCGAGCCCCTCGCGACCGAGCGGAGGATATTAATATACGTGAACATGATAATGTCGACGACTATATATATAGAAGCCATTCCTACAGAAGACGAGGTTGAACCCTTCTACACCGAGTCGACGTTGTAGAGTTCCATAGCCATAAACACTAGATCACATCCCTAAACCTCATCGGGTGCATCTATGTGACCGTCGAGTCCATCTTCTAGTCTTCAAGTCGTGTATTGTTCATGATCACGTCGATAAGAAAAGTTTGAGAGAAGCTCATCATCATCATCATCATCATCATCATCATCATCATCATCATCATCATCATCATCATCATCATCATCATCATCATCATCATCATCATCATCACCGTGTCTTTGATCCAAACTTGTTGACACGAGCCCCTTGCCAAACAAATAAATATGTCTCCAACCCGCGGAGAAGAATTGACTTTGGATCATGAAAACATTCCTTCATCCGGATGTCTTGAGAAAGTGGTGGGTAAGGGAGGCATAAAATCAACTCAAAAGGCCGTGGTACACAAAAACTTATATGGACACTCGAGAAACACTCAACGATGGAGAGGATTGGCAAATATTTCGGGCGCAAAAGGGACCTCTCCATCGGCGGCGGCGGGCTCGAACACATGTCCACCATTGTAAGTGAAATTTAGGTGTATTGCTATCTCTCGATGACGTGTTATTGACACAACAAGATGAACATTAGCAATATAAACAGTAGGACCCCCCATGTGCCCTTTATCGGCCGATCTCGTCTTGATTGGGCATAGTACACGGTACGTCGATGGAATCACATCTTATAACTAAGCATAAGAAGATATTGTAAGCACATGCTAATTAATTAACTTAGTAGCGGTAGTAATAAAACTAAGTAATCCTTATAGCACATATAGTATTGGTGATGGTGTCTGATGGCTTATTTGGCGATTATATTCAAAGTGGACTCACATCGCTTACAGCTAACAATCACTCGAATTAATGTGCAGTTGCACTCGTAGTAGATGTCTTTTATCTTTATTTTGCTGAAACACACATGCTAATCTGCTTATTCATAGGCACCATGTCTACTCGCGCGGGAGGTCCAGCAGCGAAAACTCGGTCGAAATTCGTATCTGGAGTATTCTCCAAACTGGCCCAGCAGCGAAAACTCCGTCGAAATTCGTATCTGGACTGGAGTATTCTCCCAACTGGCCCAGCAGCCCATTGTCGCAGCGCCCAGCAGCCCATTGTTTTGCGCTCACTACGCACCGAATCCCTAACCAACGCTACGCACGCATTTCTCCTCCCCCACTCCCCGTTCTTTCCTCTCCTGCGATCAGAGAGGCGGCGCCATGGTCGCCCACCTACCACGCCGGCGCGGCCGGGCTTGCTCGCCGGAGCGCGCACGCGTGCGTGCATCGACGCGAGCGGCTCCGTCGACCTCGCCTAGCCGGCGTCGCGCGCGTGGCCGGGGCGGCTGCTGAACGCCGGTGAGGGTGCGCCGGCAACCAGGACGCGCCGGCGACGAACGCGTGCCAGGGAGATCCGTCGCCCACCGCGCGCCATCCTCGTTCCCTCCGCCGGCAACGAATCGCGGGAGAGCCGACCACCAGGAAGAGATGGCGGCCAGGGGACTGCGGTGTGCTGCTGCTCGCCGGCCACCAGCTCCAGGCCCTTCTCCACATCGCCGGCGGCGACATCGTCCGCGACGACCTCGCGTACAACGGCCAGCTTGCCCTGCAGGTAAGGACCCCTGTTTCGTCACTTCTGGTTCCTGGTTCGGTGCGCTGTGGATCTGCCAAGGCTGACATTCGTTTTCAGAATTTGACTCCTGCGTGTGTTCACAGCTAGAAGATTAGTACAGAACTTTTGGTGAAAAGTTCAGATTTTTAGGTGTCTATTTCCATGTGAGAAAGATCACACCATACGATTTGGTTTAGGCTTGCTATAAAACATTGACTCTTGTTGTGCAGAATTAGCCTGTGCGAGCTGTCAGGATGCATGTATACACGGTGCTATTACTGCCCATTTACTCTTGATTGCATTATAACAAATTCGAAATTCGAAATACTACATGTTTATATGAATCTGCTGAATAAACACTTGAGATAAATTTCTGCTGATTGCTATTTCATTCTAATTGGGAAAATGTAGCGCTATTTTAATGAATGATTCTGTTCAGAATTGTCGGGCACCAGTATTATTCTTGCCCCAGCATTGTAAGTTCTCTTTATCTGTTCACTTTTGGATCTGAATTTACCTGTTATTTGTTTCCATACCTGCAATGGCCACCATGGGCACTGTGATATTACAGTACAGCTGCTGCAAGCCGGGGCAGGCAGTAGTGTTATTGCGCTTTAGTTATAGGTGTAGTGGTTTATTATTCTATTTTATATAAAAACTAACCTGTCATATACACTATCGGCAGGTTCCTTGATGGGAGTGCAGCTCGCAGGGGTCTAGGCTCGCAACGATGTCCATCGCCTGCAAATACGAGGAGATCTAGGTGCCCGAGGTATGAACACCAAGGCCTTGCATCTGCTCGTATCATTGATAGTGTGTTTTTTCCATAGTAGCTTAATCGTAGTCGCTTTTCTAATATGCGATCTTCTTCTAATATGTTAGGTGCATAAGAGTATGCGGTGTGACCGCTGTTGGGCAGGCCGTGGTGGTGGTGGTGTTATCTCACTTTCGGCCACAATTCCCTCAGGTGATTCTTTGAGTTGATGCCCAGTGTCTGTCCATTAAGTCATTGAATTAATTATACATGGAGCTTCTCTGGTACTGGTTTGTGCTGCTGGTGATGTTGTTTATATGGTCCTAATTTGTATTTGCCTGTTATGTCTAATATGAATAATGGTACTGTTGCTGTCTTCTTAGCATGGTTTTTGAGTCGCCGAGTCAAGTCAAGTCGCCGAGGCTTCGACTTAGTGTATAGTCGACCAAAGTCGCTGTATAGTCGCCATAAGTCGCTGTATAGTTGCGAGTCGCCGTGATTTTTGGAAAACGACTTGGCGACTATACAGCGACTATTCACCGACTATACAGCGACTCAAAAACCATGCTTCTTAGTGCTTGTGCTGATGTTCATAAATCTGGCACTACTTTCTTGATCAAGTCTTGCTCTAGTGTTTGTAATGTAATCCTGATAGTGGCATGTGATTTAATTGCAGCTATCTTGATTCATTATCAACAATATTGTACCTCTCAAGCATATGCGTCCAAGAGCCTTCAAAATCTTTAAGCCATTCATTATCAACAATATTGTAAGCAGATTATGTGGTGTGCTATTTGTGAATGTGCTCTAATATAGCGAAAACCGACGGATAGGATTGGAAATGTGTTAAGCAACCATCTAGCGCACATGATGCAGTCCACATGTAGAGTAGTGTCTTTTTACTCAGCTGTAATAACCCAGAACATAGGAACAACGAAGGGTAGATTTAGAAATGGGATGTGCATTTCATCGCAAAACGGGGGAAATTTTCGCGCCTTATTGCAACTAAACCTAAGAGGGATCGAGATTCTCTCTCATCTTGCATTTAGGGTTAGGCAATGTGAGTTAGGGAAATTTCGACATGATCTCTTTTGTATCTTGTTGATTAGGGGAATTGATTTCATTTGACAAGTGTCATTACATTAAACAATAAACATTGAACAATACAAATGGAATTCATAATTCAAACAACTTATTAATTCAAATCACTTTGAATTTCAAAGTGAATCACAAATACAATGATTATTTCAGAATATAAATGTCACATAATCAAAAAGCTCATAAACAAAAACCTTGGGCTTTATTGATATCAACACAGATTACAAAGTCTTTACAATATTCTTGATACAAGAATCAATGAATAATAAACGAAATAAAAAGGAAGATTACAAGTGTATTCCTAAACTAAAACCTAAACTAAATGCTTGAAGAATATATTCTGGTCATATTCAACTTTAAAACTCCGCAAAACAAATCACAAACACTAGCCGAATATAAGTGTTAGCTCAAGATTCAGTTTAGACAGCTTAGCAAGTGACACAATCTTCGGCTTGGGCGAACCAAGTCACAAGACACTTGTGCTTGTCCAAAACCAGGGACAAGCACAAGATAGGATCGAGTGCGACCAAAACCGAGCAACTGCAGGGGCTCAAGTTTCAAGCATATAAGAGCACACAGCTCAAGTGTGTCGAGCAAGAATAACAGCAAGGCCATGCAAAAGCATAGTCACCAAGCATGCCAGGCTTGTGTGTCAATGCAGGAATAGAAGTAGGGATCATATAAAAGGAGCACAAACCCTAGAACCAGTGACCAGTCGACCAGATAAGATCACCAGGTAAGGGTGAAGCAAAAAAACCAGCATAGTTCATCCTGTTCTTGAGCAAGAACATAACCACACACACAACCACTCAAACCATCAGAAATCATGGTGACCTAGAAGATCATCCAAGATCTGGAGGTGAAGGGCTGTGAACAAACCACAAGTCTGCATCAACACAAAATCTCATACTAGGAGTCGGAACAAGGTATACCAAGTTCCTCGGAGCGGATCCAATGGATCTAATCCATAAAACATACATGACATAGTCATGGGGTTGAGCGAGATGCTCAACAGGGTGAATCATCACTTGGTTTTCACCAAGGATCACCGCTAGTCTAAAAAGCCACCAAAATAGAAACCACCCGGATACGGATCTTGTGCACTGAAGCAAGATCCGATGCACGAATAGCACCAGTAGATGTGTTGCAATAAATAGCGACAAGATAGACTACACGTAAAATCCTAGGCACATAACCATCGATAAAACCCTAGATTTCTTCACAGTGCAAGCATATTGGCATTCATACTTACTATGATCCCCTAATATGCAAGCAAAGATGAGTAACCACAAGATCCAACTAACTAAGTGAGCAACCAATCAGTAGCAAGGCTACTGAGGTCACATCACACTTAGCACCAAATAAGAGCAAGCCAAATAGACCACATCACTATCCGTAAATGGATTCGAGTTTGATTGCTTGTAAAAGAATCATGAACAAAGCAAACTCATATACAAGCAAGACATTTAAATCATCACCGCATAAGCAGTTCATCATAATTAAGTAATCTAAGCATGAATTTATCACGGATCCATGCTAAGCATGACAACAACGATACTCGTTAAGCAATACAACTTAATTCATAGCCACTAGAGCAAGTAAGCAACAGACACAGTGATGCTTGAGCATCGAGCATCACCAAATAAGTGAACCATATAACCACGAGTGTTAGCCAGTAAGCAATCACTGACCAACAATTGATCAAATTGATCAATCATAGCAAGCCAAGCTACACAAAGGGATTTGCCAACAAGCAAGAAATGATCCAATGGATCATTGGATTGCAGTAGTAGTACTGTATTATATCACAGGCACCTCTGGCACACACACAAGTGTCACGAGATGCATCACAAGTGCACCTAGACAAGCAAGCATAATAGTCCGAGTAAGCATAGCAAGCCCATAAGCATGAACAACAGGGTATATCAAGCCATAAGCAAGCTAGGAGTAGAAGAGAGGCAAGCATAGCATGAACGAGCAAGCAAAGAAGCATGTGCCGGTACCAGGAAACGGTAATTGAGCCATGAGCTTGCGATGAACCGAAGCACGATAAGATTGCGCAGCAGATAGCATAACTCTAGATGATCACAAGACCACCGAGAGAGCAACGAGATCATGAGGAGGAAGAAGAACAGGTGACAAGGGAGGCGCACGGTAAGAGAAGGAGGAGGAGCAAAAGACCTTACCCGCGCCCGGAGGCGTGAAACTATGGCATGGCGAGGCGAGTGCCCGCGCGGCCATAGCAGCTGCAAAGCCGGGAAGTCGCCGGCGTTACGCCGACGAACACCACCACAAGCAGACACAGCATGGAGACGACGGCACGAGCGCCGCGAGCAAGACTCGCGCCGAGGTCGGTCTCGGAGGCGCACACGTCGACGGCGAAGGCGAGAGCTTGTCGGAGACCACCGGATCGCCCATGGCGATTCTCCGAGAGATCCGGACCGAGGCGATTCGCCGGAGAGAGGACGAGAGGAGAGAAACGGCTCGGACGGATCGATAGATCCGCTCGAGGCGGTTCTAGATCGGTAGGTGACCACGGCGGAGGAGGCCGGTGATGGCCGGAGCAGGGCGGCGGCCATGGCGGCGACGCCATCGCCGTGGCGTCGCGAGAGAGATTAGGGTTAGGTCGAGCGAGTGAGAGGGCCGAGTGAGTGAGAGTGCGGTGGGCCGTTCGGCTCCACCAAGCCGCTATGGGCACGCCTTAGTGGGCTGTCCCATGGGCTTAGGTTAGTGGGGCTGGGCCCAATATGGGTCCAGGGGGTATTTTAGTATTTTCACAATTTAGAAAAGGCCATTATTTCACCAAATTTTAATAAATAAAATACAACTCTAAAAATCCATTAAAAATTGGATTGGTGAATGAAAAATTATTCTTAATAAGAATAAAATATGAAATAAAATTTGATGAACAAATTTAAATTTGTGAATTTTATGAATTTAAAATAAACATTTGGAATTTCAAATTATATTTCCTTGAATTAATAAATCAAGGAAAAATCCCAAATAAGTTCAAATACTTATTTTTAAACATTTCAAAATGAGATTCTATTATTCCAAATCATTTCTATTTGAAAAAGGTATTTTCCAAAGGAAGATATTCTATTCCTTTTTATTCTCAAAAATATAGAGACAACTCTATTATTTCAAATTATTTTGGAATAAATAATAAATCACCAACATAAAGTAGTTTACTTTGAATTATGTTACCTTGTGTGAATTAAAGTGTTTTATACATTAAAACAATTGCAAATTACTGCCAAAGGCATAAATCTTAACTCAACCCTAAATTGTAATAACTCATCGGGATAAAGGGATTCAACAAAAAAAATAATACATCCATGCATGCATCATTTGGATTTTATAACATTGTCCTTACCGGACAATGATGCTTCTTTACAGAACCCGAGGTCCAGGTTCCATCCAACGCATTGAACTGCACTATCTCGCAGTCCACAGGCAAGTTCACCCTTGCTCATGTCAAATTTGAGTATTTTCTATTAATTTAATGCAAAGCTATATGACTTATCATTCCCGCATTGAAAATGAAATGTTACTTTTCCAATTATGAATATGACTATGTGGTTGTCAATGGAACCAAGGTATGTGTTGATTGGTGGAGGTTCCATTGCATGGGTACTATTCATCTAGGACTAAGTACCAATGCCGTCCAGATGATTCTAGCGCCGTACATATCGCGTTGACCATAAGATCTATAATGGCTCTGGGAAGCCAGCTGTATCTTTTCCCTCTCGCATGCCAACGGATTGGTAATAAGGGTTGCCCGGATCGGTCTATCTTTGGTAAAGGTGGGGACATGTGGTCTCGCACGGTCTACCATTAGATACGGGAGAGGGTAGACTTATTATTGGTCTATGAAGGATTGTAAGGGTTGTCCGGATCGATCTATCTATGGTGTATAGAACGGGGCATATAAGTTGTTCGGCTCGGTCTACCTTAATGGTATAGGAGAGAACAAGTGCCTGGGTTAGTCTACCCATAAATATAGGAGAGGACAGACTTACAAAAGGGTGGGTCCGCGAGGTCGCGGAGAAGGCGGTGTGGGCTTGGATCTTTATACCCGGCCTCACACCAAGGAAGTGTGAACGGGGGCAAGTCCTCGCGGATGGCAAAAAGGGTGAGATCTCTTATGGGAAAAGTAACGCACCTCTGCAGAGTGTATTAAATTGTGGCTGTCACTCCCTGTTCGGGAAGGGAACTGCGAACGCGGCAGGAAAGGAACTCCGTGAAGTTCTAGTCAACTCGTGAAGACCGACGGGCATAGTTTTCGAATAAAATAAACCTTTTGAAGAAATGTTTTCAAAACATGCATTGACTCGCGATTTCTGATCAATGGTCGTAGCTAGTGCATCAAACACCTTTTACTCTTTTGAACTTGCCGAGTACCCCTGTACTCACTTTATTTCGACACCCTTGCTAGACCGTGATACGGAAGTGGAGGCCATGACCGATGGAGCACCGGGAGGAAGCTACGAGGCTGGTCTACGAGGAACCCGATCTTTCCGGAGGAGTTGAAGGCGTAGACTATGGGATAGTCTACGGACCCGATGACATGGAGGTGGAGGAGTAGTGATATACTCGAGTAGCATAGAGCCGAGCAGACGTAGTGGCATACTTAAATAAGTTGCTGAGCTCTTTTCATATCTAGTTGGTTTGTACTAAGTACCTTATGTTGTAGGGTGTTCTCATCGGACTCGTGAGAATACCAACTTGTTAAGACCATGATTGTAATATATTATCGAGTGTTATGACTCGCAATGTTTCTGTTGTACCACTACGAGGGATGTGATATTTGTGAAGAAGTCCCTTCATGAAGATCATATCAACGACTTGTATACTACAACATGCGGTGGTATGCTGGGTCACCGCAGCTGGTATCAGAGCAAATGTTGCGACCTTAGGTTGGAAAAACCTAGTATAGGGAAGAAACACTGTAGGAGTCTAGTAGAAATAGTAAAGGATTCTCTAGAAGTATGGTGATTATTCACTTGAGAATAGCAAAACCATATATTTTAGTGCGATAATTCTTTATTATAGCTATTATGATGCATTATCACTACTAATATTCTGTTTTTGTATACGACCATAATGGCGAACACTTTTCCCAAGAGGACTTTGAGGAAAGTTGAGGGTTGGCTCGGTGATTATGATGGACCAATAACAGCTCTCCTGTGTGGGATGTCGAAGGAACTTCATTGCGATCCACGGATACTCGTTATCAAGTATACTTACTATGATGGGGAAATCCTAGCCAAGTGCGAGTATCGGTCCAACTACGGAAAAACTGGCGATGAGTCGTATAATGCCATACGGAGAAGCCAAAACTATCACCACAGACCTTACCATATGGGCCTATTCAAGGCAATCCTTGAGATAAGGCAGACACAAGTCGAGTAGAACTCCTATGTTCGGAGTTTTCTCATATACCTCATGCCGAGGAAGATGAGGATCCCACTCTTAATCATTTGGTGTTAGCCCACGTAAGTCCCGAAGCCGCAGACACGGCACATGGATAGGCTGTAAGTCTTTATTGACCACGATGTATCTTTTACACATGAAGATGAGAGGTGAGATTGACCACATGCTAGCTGAGTTCACGGACCACGATAAAGTCCGAACTCGGATGCGTGACTTGAGGGCACAACCACAACATACTACACCCTTCTTTAACCCGAACGGTGATGTAGATTTGAGTGACCGGTGGTTCAAGAGAAATCTACCTACAAGAGACCCACTTACACCTAACTTTGTTCCGCACTATCCACATGTGTCGGCATCATATGATACTTGGATATGGGGAGACCACTCATGGAACATAAATTGCTCGGAGTCACCGATTGAAAACTCGACGGGTTGGCGTTTCGGGGAACCTTTCGGTGATGAGGAGGAGCCAATTCCATGTGATACGGGAGATGAGAGTGATGCGGTTAACCCAAATGTTAACCAACACTACGAGCGAGGAAGAGAAAGGTGCTGATTCCATTTCTTTAGATTTGGAGATGGGTATATCTAAACCATCGCGAGTACGAAGTAGGTGAGAGTTACGGAACAAAGAAAAAGAAGAAGAAGAAGATGAGGGGTCAAGTGAATAGGAATCCTCCATGGATGAGCTCGGAGAAGAGGCACTTGTATTCCATCGGGGATATGTATGAGTCTTTATCTAGTTACTTTGGAATGACGGATCTCTGTCTCGGCACTTCGTCCGATTCGGATTACATACCTACCGGAAGGACCTTTGTTCCGGACGGTGTTCGGAAGACTAGTCGCTGTCATCGGTTGGACCCCGGGGATGTACGCGGAGGCGAATGAAGACGATGAGGAGTAGAGCTCCAAGGAAGAATAAAGTAATCTAGGTGGTATTGTAATAGAACGTATTTTAAATTCCCGTTGGCTTGGGCTTGGAGCCAAATAAGTGGTTTATATGTACCACATGTAATATAAGTTTGTGAGTGTGTTATGTATTATACGGTGTATATACATAATAAATGTTTGTTTTGGATTTGCTTCTTGATTTCGTTGTGTGACTAGTTCTGGGCAATGAGTTGAGCTCAGAAAACATTTGCATGGTGTAATTATGAGTAATCGCTCTTTGTTACAGGACTAGGGGGAAATGGCGTTAGTTGAAACCGAAGATGCTCGGAGAGAGCGGGAGGCGAAAGAAAAGGAAGAAGCGGATGCCGCGGCTAGAGCGAGAGGATGCACCACCACCACCACATCCAATGATGCATCCAGATTTCCAACGAGTACATGAGGGCAATGGAAGAAGATAGGAGGAGGTACCGGGAGAGTCGAACAAGAACATGCAAGATTTCTTTACCCACGTCATCAATGATAGGGGTAATGAAGGCAGGGGAGTAACCTTATCGGACTTCCGAATGCAAGACCACTACCTTTTGCATCAGCCCCAGAACCAATGGATGCGGAAGACTCGGCTCATGGACACCGAAAGAAAGTTGAGGACCGTTGGATGCAATGATGAAGAAAAGATTCGGTATGCCACTTATTTGTTGTCGAGTCCAGCGACATCATGGTGGGAGAATCTTGTGGCGATACACCCTCCGAGAAAAGGTGTTCACTCGGGAGGAATTCAAGAAGAAGTTCCGGGATGCCCATGTTCCGGAGAGCGTGGTGGAGCTGAAGAAGAGAGAGTTTGACGAGCTGCATCAGAATCTCGCACCTATCATGCGAGTATGTCCGAGATTTTAATAGACTCGTCAAGATATGCACACGAGGAAGTGGACAACGATGAGAAAAGGAAGAAACGATTCATGAAAGGCATGAATCCATATATGAAGATGCAAGCGAGGTTGGCACGGACTCGCGAATTCCAGGAACCGATTGATTCGGCAATCACTTTCGAGGATGACTACGAGCGGGTCCGGGAGGATAGAAGGAAGAAGGCTCGTATCGAGCCAAGGAAGTACCCGGTCGATGAACCGACTCCGGATCGGAGTTTCAAACCCCGATTCCGACCTACCGGTAATCGGTATAACCGGGGAGGTCGAATCGGAACCCAAGAAATCGGATCATATGCAACGATCTGTGGGCGAGAGGGACATATTCAAAGGGATTGTCAGAAGCCCGGATCATATGCTATGGTTGTGGGAAAGAGGGACACATCAAGCCAGAGTGTCCAAACAAGGCGTCATGGAGTGGACAAAGCTCCGGAGGACGAGGCGGAGGTAACAACAACAACAACAACAACAACAACAGCAACCGGAACAACAACAACAACAAGAGGGGAAAGCCATATGGGAAGCTGAATTGCACAACTTTGGAGCAAGCAGGAGAGTCGGATCAAGCAGTCGTAGGTACGCTCAGCATCCTTACTCATCCTGGCAAAGTATTATTTGATACTCGGAGCAACTACATCATTTCTTGCACGGGAATTTGTGGAACAATTCGGGCTTAGATGTTCTAAGTTAGAAACACCTATAAGCTGTCTTATACGCAGGGGGAACGATCTTAGTAACCCACGTGAAAGAAGCACGAGTCATAACCATTTGTGACTGTGTATATTTCGCGGACTCGTTCATCATCCCCATGAAGGACATATCGGTCATCCTAGGAATGGACTCAGTTAACGGAGAATGGCGCGAGTAATCAACGCGTGGAGACAAGACAGTATCACTCCGAAACTCCATAGGAGGTCAGATAGTGTTTCAAGGAGACAAGTACACTCGGTTGGAGATAGGATTGGAGCTGAATAGTCTCGAAGGAGGTGAAGATTGAAGATATTCCTGTAGTGAATGAATTTCAAGATGTATTTCCCAAGGAACTACCGGGAATGCCACCCGATAGAGAGATCGAGTTTACCATAGATCTAATTCCAGGCACAGCACCAATAGCTCAACCACCATATAAGATGGGGCCAAAGGAGTTAGTGGAGCCGAAGGCTCGGATAGATGAGCTGGAACGAAGGGATTTATCCAAGAAAGTGTGTCACCATGGGGTACACCGGTTATCTTTGTGGATAAAAGAGATGGAGGAAGGAGAATGTGTGGAGATTACGGGAATCTTAACAATGTAACCATCAAGAACAAGTACCCTTTACCCAGAATACAAGATCTTTTTGATCAAGTTCAAGGAAGCTGGAGTCTTCTCGAAGATAGATTTAAGGTCGGGATATCACCAAATCAAGATCAAGAAGGAAGATGTGCCAAAAACGGCGTTTGTGTCAAGGTATGGACACCATGAATACTTGGTTGTACCATTTGGACTAACAAATGCACCGGCTATTTTCATGAATTTGATGAACAAGATATTCATGAAGTACTTGGACAAGTTTGTGATCGTGTTTATCGATGACATTCTGATCTATTCCAAAGATAAAGAAGAACATGCCAAGCATTTGAAGATAGTTCTGCAGATTTTAAGGGAACATCGGCTATATGCAAAGTTCGAGCAAGTGCCAGTTTTGGTTAGACAGGTGTTGAATTTCTTGGACATGTCATAACCAAAGAGGGAATAGCGATGAATCCAAGCAAGGTTCGATCGGTATTGGAATGGAAGTCACCTAAGAATGCTAAGGAGATCAGAGGATTCCTTGGTATGGCGGGCTATTATCGGAGGTTCATTGAAGGATTTTCGAAGATTGCAGGACCAATGACCAAGTTACTCAAGAAGAATACCCCATTTGTGTGGACTGATGAGTGTGAAACCGAGTTTCCAAACACTCAAAGAGAAGTTAACCACGGCACCGGTGTTAGCGATTCCGGAACCGGAAAGGATTACACGGTGTATTGTGATGCTTCCAAGAATGGACTTGGATGTGTTCTAATGCAAGATCGTAAGGTGATAGCCTACGGATCAAGACAACTAAAGCCACATGAACATAACTACCCGAGTACATGACTTAGAATTGGCGGCGGTTGTGTATGCTTTGAAGAGTTGGAGGCAATTCCTCTATGGATCCAAATGTGAGTTGTATACGAGATCACAAAAGCTTGAAGTATTTCTTCACTCGAAGGAATTAAACATGAGACAAAAGAGATGGTTAGAGTTGATTAAAGACTATGAGTCGACAATCAACTACACACCGAGGCAAGGCTAATGTAGTAGCAGATGCTTTAAGCAGGAAGAGTACTGAGAATCAACCTACAGAATGGGAGATTCCGAAGGAACTTCGGAAAGAACTTGAAGAAGCTCAGATTCTGTTTATCCAAGGTGATACAGTGGGAAGCATAGCAACCATGAGGATCATGGATGAAATGTACTCAGACCTAAAATATGAAATCATTCGGAAGCAAGTAGACGACTTATTCATCCCAGAAGAAATCAAAAGGATTGGAGAAGGGAGACCGTCAGAATTCAATCTTGGAGAGTTTGGTTCTCTATACTTTCAGAAGAGGTTATGTGTACTCGGATGATCCGAAGTGAAGTCAATCATATTGAAGGAAGCACATGAAACCCCTTACTCAATACATCCGGGAAGTACTAAGATGTATATGGATTTGAAGGAAATGTTCGGTGGAACAACATGAAAAGAGAGATAGCTCAATATGTCTCCGAATGCCATACATGTCGACGAGTAAAAGCAGAACATCAGAGTCCTGCGGGATTACTCAAACCACTAGAGATACCGGAGTGGAAATGGGATGAAATCGGGATGGATTTTGTTACTGGTCTACCAATGACTAGTAAAAAGAAGGATATGATATGGGTAATAGTGGATAGACTTACCAAGAGTTCTCATTTCATAGCCGTAAATACAAAGGATACCGCAGAAAAGCTTGTGGACATTTATGTAAAGGAAATTGTTAGCAAGCATGGAGTACCAAAGAAGATAGTCTCAGATAGAGGTTCAATTTTCACATCAGCATTTTGGAAACAACTCCAAGAAGCTTTAGGAACCAAGTTGGATTTCAGTACAGCTTATCATCCACAAACCGGAGGACAAACCGAAAGAACCAATCAGATACTTGAAGATATGCTTAGAGCTTGTGCTCTAAACTTTGGAGGCTCATGGGAGGACCATCTACCATTGGCGGAATTCTCATATAACAATAGTTATCAGAGTAGTATCCAGATGGCACCGTACGAAGCATTGTACGGAAGGAAGTGTAGATCACCAATTTGTTGGTTTGAAACCGGAGAGAACAAGGAGTTTACACCGGACTACATCAAGGAGAGACAAGGAGTCATCGAGGTGATCCGAGATAGACTCAAAATAGCCCAAAGTCGACAAAAGAGTTATGCTGACCAGAAGAGACGAGTTTGGGAACCAAAAGTAGGAGACATGGTATATTTGAAGGTTAGCCCAATGAAAGGACTCAAAAGGTTCGGAGTAAAAGGAAAACTAAGTCCTCGATACATAGGACCATTCAAGATACTCGATCGGAATCGAGAAACGAGCTTTTGAGTTGGAACTACGGAACAGTCTCAGTCTAATTCACAATGTTTTTCATGTATCACAACTCGGAAAATGTTTGAAGGCACTCGATGATCCTATTACACATGAAGAAATAGAGCTACAATCCGACTTAACTTATGTGGAGAAGCTCGAAAAGATTACGGAAGTACGAGTGGAAGAAGTTAAGGAATAGAGCAATCAAATACGCAAGATACAATGGCAACATCATCCCGAACGAGAAGCAACCCGGGAGACCGAAGAAGAGCTCGGGAAGTCCTACCCCGAGTTATTCGAGTACCAATCTTAACTTCGGGACGAAGTTTACGTTAAGGGGAGAGGCTGTAATAACCCGAACATAGGAACAACGAAGGGTAGATTTAGAAATGGGATGTGCATTTCATCGCAAAACGGGGAAATTTTCGCGCCTTATTGCAACTAAACCTAAGAGGGATCGAGATTCTCTCTCATCTTGCATTTAGGGTTAGGCAATGTGAGTTAGGGAAATTTCGACATGATCTCTTTTGTATCTTGTTGATTAGGGGAATTGATTTCATTTGACAAGTGTCATTACATTAAACAATAAACATTGAACAATACAAATGGAATTCATAATTCAAACAACTTATTAATTCAAATCACTTTGAATTTCAAAGTGAATCACAAATACAATGA
The DNA here is from genome assembly GCF_022539505.1 of Lolium rigidum. Taxonomy (NCBI): domain Eukaryota; kingdom Viridiplantae; phylum Streptophyta; class Magnoliopsida; order Poales; family Poaceae; genus Lolium; species Lolium rigidum. The sequence goes on along the minus strand of NC_061508.1, from coordinate 325,320,500 downwards.
TTATTTCAGAATATAAATGTCACATAATCAAAAAGCTCATAAACAAAAACCTTGGGCTTTATTGATATCAACACAGATTACAAAGTCTTTACAATATTCTTGATACAAGAATCAATGAATAATAAACGAAATAAAAAGGAAGATTACAAGTGTATTCCTAAACTAAAACCTAAACTAAATGCTTGAAGAATATATTCTGGTCATATTCAACTTTAAAACACCGCAAAACAAATCACAAACACTAGCCAGAATATAAGTGTTAGCTCAAGATTCAGTTTAGACAGTTAGCAAGTGACACAATCTTCGGTTTAGGCAGAACCAAGTCATGACACACTTGTGCTTGTCCAAAACCAGGGACGAGCACAAGATAGGATCGAGCGAGACCAAAACTGAGCAGCTGCAGGGGCTCAAGTTTCAGCATATAAGAGCACACAGCTCAAGTGTGCTGGGCAGCAACAGCAAGGCCATGCAAAAGCATAGTCACCAAGCATGCCAGGCTTGTGTGTCAATGCAGGAATAGAAGTAGGGATCATATAAAAGGAGCACAAACCCTAGAACCAGTGACCAGTCGACCAGATAAGATCACCAGGTAAGGGTGAAGCAAAAAACCAGCATAGTTCATCCTGTTCTTGAGCAAGAACATAACCACACACACAACCACTCAAACCATCAGAAATCATGGTGACCTAGAAGATCATCCAAGATCTGGAGGTGAAGGGCTGTGAACAAACCACAAGTCTGCATCAACACAAAATCTCATACTAGGAGCTGGAACAAGGTATACCAAGTTCCTGGAGCAGATCCAATGGATCTAATCCATAAAACATACATGACATAGTCATGGGGTTGAGCGAGATGCTCAACAGGGTGAATCATCACTTGGTTTTCACCAAGGATCACTCGCTAGTCTAAAAAGCCACCAAAATAGAAACCACCCGGATACGGATCTTGTGCACTGAAGCAAGATCCGATGCACGAATAGCACCAGTAGATGTGTTGCAATAAATAGCAGCCAGTATAGACTACACGAGAAAATCCTAGGCACATAACCATCGAGTAAAACCCTAGATTTCTTCACGAGGCAAGCATATTGGCATTCATACTTACTATGATCCCCTAATATGCAAGCAAAGATGAGTAACCACAAGATCCAACTAACTAAGTGAGCAACCAATCGAGTAGCAAGGCTACCGAGGTCACATCACACTTAGCACCAAATAAGAGCAAGCCAAATAGACCACATCACTATCCGGAAATGGATTCGAGTTTGATTGCTTGTAAAAGAATCATGAACAAGCAAACTCATATACAAGCAAGACATTTAAATCATCACTGCATAAGCGAGTTCATCATAATTAAGTAATCTAAGCATGAATTTATCACGAGATCCATGCTAAGCATGACAACAACATACTTGTTAAGCAATACAACTTAATTCATAGCCACTAGAGCAAGTAAGCAACGAGCACGGTGATGCTTGAGCATCGAGCATCACCAAATAAGTGAACCATATAACCACGGTGTTAGCCGATAAGCAATCAACGACCAACAATTGATCAAATTGATCAATCATAGCAAGCCAAGCTACACAAAGGGATTTGCCAACAAGCAAGAAATGATCCAATGGATCATTGGATTGCGATAGTAGTCTTGTATTATATCACGGGCACCTCCGGCACACACACAAGTGTCACGAGATGCATCACAAGTGCACCTAGACAAGCAAGCATAATAGTCCAAGTAAGCATAGCAAGCCCATAAGCATGAACAACAGGGTATATCAAGCCATAAGCAAGCTAGGAGTAGAAGAGAGGCAAGCATAGCATGAACGAGCAAGCAAAGAAGCATGTGCCGGTACCGGAAACGGTAATTGAGCCATGAGCTTGCGATAACCGAAGCACGATAAGATTGCGCGAGCAGTAGCATAACTCTAGATGATCACAAGACCACCGGAGAGCAACAGATCATGAGGAGGAAGAAGAACGAGTGACAAGGGAGGCGCACGTAAGAGAAGGAGGAGGAGCAAAAGACCTTACCCGCGCTCGGAGGCGAAACTATGGCATGGCGAGGCGGTGCCCGCGCGGCCATAGCAGTCGCAAAGCCGTGGAAGTCGCCGGCGTTACGCCGACGAACACCACCACGAGCAGACACGAGCATGGAGACGACGGCACGAGGCGGCGCGAGCAGCACCCGCGCCGAGTCGGTCTCGGAGGCGCACACGTCGACGGCGAAGGCGAGAGCTTGTCGGAGACCACCGGATCGCCCATGGCGATTCTCCGAGAGATCCGGACCGAGGCGATTCGCCGAGGAGAGGACGAGAGGAGAGAAACGGCTCGGACAGATCGATAGATCTGCTCGAGGCGGTTCTAGATCGGTAGGTGACCACGGCGGAGGAGGCCGGTGATGGCCGGAGCAGGGCGGCGGCCATGGCGGCGACGCCATCGCCAGGGCGTCGCGAGAGAGATTAGGGTTAGGTCGAGCGAGTGAGAGGGCCGAGTGAGTGAGAGTGCGGTGGGCCGTTCGGCTCCACCAAGCCGCTATGGGCACGCCTTAGTGGGCTGTCCCATGGGCTTAGGTTAGTGGGCTGGGCCCAATATGGGTCCAGGGGGTATTTTAGTATTTTCACAATTTAGAAAAGGCCATTATTTCACCAAATTTTAATAAATAAAATACAACTCTAAAAATCCATTAAAAATTGGATTGGTGAATGAAAAATTATTCTTAATAAGAATAAAATATGAAATAAAATTTGATGAACAAATTTAAATTTGTGAATTTTATGAATTTAAAATAAACATTTGGAATTTCAAATTATATTTCCTTGAATTAATAAATCAAGGAAAAATCCCAAATAAGTTCAAATACTTATTTTTAAACATTTCAAAATGAGATTCTATTATTCCAAATCATTTCTATTTGAAAAAGGTATTTTCCAAAGGAAGATATTCTATTCCTTTTTATTCTCAAAAATATAGAGACAACTCTATTATTTCAAATTATTTTGGAATAAATAATAAATCACCAACATAAAGTAGTTTACTTTGAATTATGTTACCTTGTGTGAATTAAAGTGTTTTACACATTAAAACAATTGCAAATTATCGCCAAAGGCATAAATCTTAACTCAACCCTAAATTGTAATAACTCATCGGGATAAAGGGATTCAACAAAAAAAATAATACATCCATGCATGCATCATTTGGATTTTATAACATTGTCCTTACTGGACAATGATGCTTCTTTACGAGAACCCGAGGTCCAGGGTTCCATCCAACGCATTGAACCGCACTATCTCGCAGTCCACGAGCAAGTTCACCCTTGCTCATGTCAAATTTGAGTATTTTCTATTAATTTAATGCAAAGCTATATGACTTATCATTCCTGCATTGAAAATGAAATGTTACTTTTCCAATTATGAATATGACTATGTGGTTGGCAATGGAACCAAGGTATGTGTTGATTGGTGGAGGTTCCATTGCATGGGTACTATTCATCTAGGACTAAGTACCAATGCCGTCCAGTTGATTCTAGCGCCGTACATATCGCGTTGACCATAAGATCTATAATGGCTCTGGGAAGCCAGTTGTATCTTTTCCCTCTCGCATGCCAACGGATTGGTAATAAGGGTTGCCCGGATCGAGTCTATCTTTGGTAAAGGTGGGGACATGTGGTCCTGCACAGTCTACCATTAGATACAGGAGAGGGTAGACTTATTATTGGTCTATGAAGGATTGTAAGGGTTGTCCGGATCAGTCTATCTATGGTGTATAGAACAGGGCATATAAGTTGTTCGGCTCAGTCTACCTTAATGGTATAGGAGAGAACAAGTGCCTGGGTTAGTCTACCCATAAATATAGGAGAGGACAGACTTACAAAAGGGTGGGTACGCGAGGTCGCGGAGAAGGCGGTGTGGGCTTGGATCTTTATACCTGGCCTCACACCAAGGAAGTGTGAACGGGGGCAAGTCCCTGCGGATGGCAAAAAGGGTGAGATCTCTTATGGGAAAAGTAACGCACCTCTGCAGAGTGTATTAAATTGTGGCCGTCACTCCCTGTTCCGGGAAGGGAACTGCGAACGCGGCAGGAAAGGAACTCCGTGAAGTTCTAGTCAACCTGTGAAGACTGACGGGCATAGTTTTCAGAATAAAATAAACCTTTTGAAGAAATGTTTTCAAAACATGCATTGACCTGCGATTTCCTGATCAATGGTCGTAGCTAGTGCATCAAACACCTTTTACTCTTTTGAACTTGCTGAGTACCCCTGTACTCACTTTATTTCGACACCCTTGCTAGGCTGTGATACGGAAGTGGAGGCCATGACCGATGGAGCACCGAGGAGGAAGCTACGAGCTGGTCTACGAGGAACCCGATCTTTCCGGAGGAGTTGAAGGCGTAGACTATGGGATAGTCTACGGACCCGATGACATGGAGGTGGAGGAGTAGTGATATACCCGAGTAGCATAGAGCCGAGCAGCGTAGTGGCATACTTAAATAAGTTGCTGAGCTCTTTTCATATCTAGTTGGTTTGTACTAAGTACCTTATGTTGTAGGGTGTTCTCATCGGACTCGTGAGAATACCAACTTGTTAAGACCATGATTGTAATATATTATCGAGTGTTATGACCTGCAATGTTTCTGTTGTACCACTCTGAGGGATGTGATATTTGTGAAGAAGTCCCTTCATGAAGATCATATCAACGACTTGTATACTACAACATGCAGTGGTATGCTGGGTCACCGCATCAATCCATGCAGCTTATGATCTGGAGGAGTTATGTTTCTTCTCCTTCTGCCAATTGCAACTTGTAGTAGTATGTATTGCTTGATATATTGTTTATGGGATATATTCAATCATGGTAGTATTTGTGTGATTTTGATGTGCAATTTTCCGTTAACTAGCAAGAAGAGATTCTTATTCTGTAGATTCTCGAGTGCTGCCATTTTACAGATTGAAATTCTCTTCTTCTTTTGCCAAACTAAGATTCAATGACAGTGAGCCATTAAATTACTTGTAGTGTGCCACTAGTAGTAATTTGGTATGTTGCCAGGATTAGATTTGTTGGTGTTGCTCAGCAGAGCAAAGCTAGTTTATGTGGTTTGTTTGATTTAGAGCAGATCTTGCTTAGATAAACTAGTTCTTATCTTGACACCTGTGCTAATTCTGGTTATAGGATACATAAGAACAGTGTGTGCTGAACTAACCCTCAATTGTTTTTCTTCAAGGGCTAGGAGGACTAAATGACAGACAAGATGGAACCAGCAGACACAGTACTTAAGCTGGAGTACCTAGGGACATATGAGACATGTATCAGTTCTTCTTTGCTTATAAGCATTAGGTGCACAATGGTAAGCTTCCTGTAGCTTCTGAAAGACTATTTGAACCTCTGAGACATGTAGAATAAACGTCTTCTTACTCAAGCTAGACAGTTTATGATCTGGAGGAGTAATGTTTCTTCTTCTGCCAGGTGCAACTTGTAATAGTATGGATTGCTTGATATATTGTTTATGTTGATATATTCAGTCATGGTAGTGTTTGTGTGATTTTGGTGCGCAATTTTTCGGTAACTAGCAAGAAGAGATTCTTATCTTGTAGATTATTGGGCGCTGCCAATTTACAGTTGAAGTTCTCTCTTGTTTTTGGCCAAATTAAGATTCAATGACATAAGCCATTAAATTACTTGTCGCCTGCCACTAGTATTAATTTGGTAATGTTGCCAGGTTCAAATTTGGTTGTGTTGCTCATCGTAACAAAGCTATCTCATGTGGTTTGTGATTCAGAGCAGATGTTGTTTTGATAAACTAGTTCTTATCTTGACCTCTGTACTAACTCTGGTGTGTTGTACTAACCCTGAATTGTGTTTCTTCAAGGGCTAGGAGAACTGAATGACGGACAAGCTGGAACCGAGTAGGAACAACACTTAAGCTGGAGTACCGGGACAACCGAGACATGTATCGAGTTCTTCTTTTGCTTGTAAGCATCAGTCGCAAAATGGTAAGCTTCCTCTAGCTTCGAAAGACGATTTGAACGTCCGAGACATGTTTAATGTGCATGAAATTCTTTGTTTGGTGCAGCTACCATCTTAACCCCGGAATGCGTGTAGAATTTTGGTCTTTACTATATCCTTGTTTCGCTTGTTCGTAATGTCGATCCGTATAGAATCTTGATCCATTCATCGTTTCAAAAAAGAAAGCCATCTTAAAGTTTTGGTCTGTGCAAGTCTTTTCTCACTTTGTTTCTCTTTGGGACGTTTTTTATGTTCCCAACGTTGTGAATTATCAACTTTTGATGAGTTGTTGAAGACGTGTGAGACCAATCTCAAAACGAGCAACATTTTTGAATCACTATGCTAGTTTTCTTGGCTGTATATATTGCATCACGGTCCTTGTTATTCACATGAAACAATGCGGTGGTGCGCATAGTACTTGTTTCGGGACGATATTTACGGCTATTTGCAAACTTGCATCTCGGTGCCTCAAGGTGCCGAGTAGGTACCCACGTGCCGATCCATTCTAGCGAGATCGATGCTCATTTGGTGTTTTTACACCAATTGCACTTTTATCTTGGATAGCCATCATACCTGTTATACATCCTTTGCATGCTTTTGTTTGTGTTGTACATTTTCAATTAGCTCTAGTGAAGCCCTAATCGAGCTAAGCAGAGTGGCAGATTCCAATTGTGTAGGTACTACTTTTGATATTGCTACTGTGTCGTGTTCATATGGTTTTCCGTTGCTGTTTATGAACTGCAATCAGTCTCGAGTCTGCAATTAGATCGAATACAGAACATTTTGATACAATCCCTCATTTTGTCTGTGCATGTTTATCTGTCTGCATCTTGTTTCTTTCCTCAATCTTGTTTCTGTCTATGTATGTGTGCTGTACTAACCATGAATTGTTTTTTTCAAGGGCAAGGAGGATGACTTAATGGCAGACAAGATGGAACCAGTACTTAATCCGGAGTACCCAGAGACAACTGAGACATATATCACTTCTTCTTCGTTGCTTATAAGCATCAGCTGCAGAATGGTAAGCTTCCTGTGTCTTCTTAAAGACAATATGAACCTCTGGGACATTTTTAATCTGCACGATATTGTTTGTTTGGTGCAGCTGCCATCTTAACCTTGGAATGCGTTTAGAATATGGTCTTAACGAGAATCCTTGTTTCTGCTTGTTAGTATTGTCAGTTTGTATAGAATCTTGATCTGTTATTGGTTCAAAAAGTAAAAAAAGCCGTCTTAAAGTTTTGGTCTGCACGAGTCTTTTCTCGCATTTGTTTCTCTTTGAGCCGTTTGTTCATTCCCAAATGTGGCGAATAAAGTTTTGCTTTATATATTCTTCGTGGATTCATTCCTTTGATTGTTTGTAGCTGCTGCGGCTGATGGACGATGGACGGCTAGCGGCTCGGCATGGTTTTGGTCACCGGCACCAGTAAACTGATAATACCAGGAACCCAGTTGCAGAGGACGGACGGCAAGCGTCGGTGGTAAGCGAGGACTAGCTGGTGTTCCTCGAACCCACGAGCAAAGGGCGGAAGAGCTGGTTGGTCTGCAAGCATGGTGCACCCTTTTGTTGCTGCTGCATGTTGAGAAGCTATGCTGGATCGATTTGTGAGCGGATGATGAGTTAAGTGGGTGGTGTTGTTATTATTGGTTTTGCTGTTTGTGATGTCTGACAGTGAAGTCAAGACGTGATATAGTTCCATGGTTTTGCTGTGTGACGTGGAGCTCCAAAAAAGGCGCAAAGGAAATTGGAAAATGTCAAGTTTCAAGTTTCTTTATTTTTGAAAGAGAAATCTGAAAGTTTGCATGGTTTTGGGTCAGTGGTTGTCGGTGTTTTTTTTAAGTCCAAGGAGAAGGACCGTTTGATGTGTGGCCCAGTTATTGAATATAATCAAAATCTGGGTGTCTTCTTTTACGGTTTGTTGTATTAGTCGTGGTAGTTGCTTGCAGAACATTGTTTAGCTCAATATATGGTATCCATGAAATGTTCGCACCGACCAAAATCGAAGTTAGGCATCCATGAATTTGAGCCGAAGGAGGAATTATTGTTACTAGGTGAGAAGGAGCATTAATCTGAGCCGGAGGAGGAATTAGGTGAAGTGCCTGAATCTGGTTCTTGGTAGAGAATGCATGTACGTTCAGTGCTCTCTTGGACCTTATCCTTCCCCGTCTAGAGTGAAGGAAGGCGAGTCTAGAGTGAAGGAAGGCGATTCTTGGGCTCTCTCCGTCGCTCCACCGTGCTCGCCGGTGAATCGTGGGATTCATCTCCTCTTTCTGCCGCTCCGGTGGCGGGAGGGTGGGGTATCCCCGGCCAACAGCGCTATGGAGGCGGTGGGTATAGTTTGGTGTCGACGTGTTCCCCCTACCGTGGTAGGGCTCCTCGGGTTTTTGCTGCGACGACGGTAGGGTTTCTCGGAGCTCGAGGATCGTCGGCGTGTTGGAGTTCCAGCTGAATTTGATTAGGCGGCGGATCCGGAGGTTGATGATGAAGTGGAGGATGATGCAGAGGAGCTTCGTGGCGACGGCGTCGATTCCAGGGGTAGGTTGTTCGGAGTCGGTGCTTGGTGACTTGTCAGCAGCGGCGGTGGATCCAAGGCCTCGAGTGGAGACTCAGCAGCGGTGCGGCACCGACGGCTCATGGTGGACGGCGAGGTTTGGATTGGTGAATGAATTATGTCAGCCGCATCGGAATCGGAACCAACGCATGCAGCAGGCAATTACGAGTACTAATTGATTTGCGGGTTTCCTCCGATCGACGACCCTTGGTTTCGTCCTTGAGTCCAGTACCTTGCGCGCACGCTAGTGTAATTACTGGTTTGTGACGAGGCAAGTGATTGCGCACGCGCGGTCGAATCAAGGAAGGAACCAATTAATGCACGCGCTTCCCCTCTCGCGATTCCTGAAATACGCAGCGAAAAAAGACGACGCGGACGCGGACGCGCGGGACGGGAGGAAGAAAAAAGAAATATAAGGCCTCTTTCCGCAGTAGCGGGGGCCACGCGCGGGACCACGCAGGTCAGAAGCCAAGGCCCATTTCGCCAGCCAGACTCGCCAAGGGTGCGACCCGGACACTCTACAGAAGCCCGCGACGGACGCGTTCTCCATGGACCTTGCAGTGTGCGACCCCTTGCACGGTTGCACCGGGGGTACGTCCTGCTTCCCCCAGTACCTGACGACTTGGCCGCCGTAGCCGATGGATGGGCTTGAGCGCGTAGCATTCCACTCACAAGTTGCTATGCAGTTTCACTGACCAAATCAAGCACCCACCAGGCCGAAATGCCACTTGCAATGCAGTTTTTATGTAAAAATTTGGCATAAAGTGTTTCAGGTGACCGAAAAAGATCAGTTCGTCTGATGCAGATTAGCAGTTACACTCTGTCCGTCTGCTCGTCTGACTGGGCGGCGTCACCGTCGCCGCTGCGGCAAAGGAAGACGCCCATCGTCGCCTCTCGTCCGTCCGTCGGCCGTTGCGTGCGAAAGCACACGCCGATCGTCCATCCATTTACTTCCGCGCCGTACGGGGCTTTTCTTTCGGAGTAGCATCAGGTTCGGCTCGCCTTCACATCGATTCATTTTTGTACACACACATGCCCACCGTCTCCGCTGGCTGCCTTTTGGAGCAACGGAGGAACGCGGTCGTTCCCTGTCCTTTTTAGCCTTCCTTTCGGCAGTGTGCTTCTTTATCATGTCAGTTCCGCGTGAGCGTGAGTATCAGATGCTATTAGCCTCGGAAGAGAGGAAGTATCGGATGTTTGACACTGGACGTGATCTCTCCCGTATCGTATCGTATCGTATCGTATCATATCGCTGAGAGAGGGGTTGTGCTGAGGAGCACGCACGTACCTGTAGGACTAATTAACAAGGTTTATGCACTTAGTTGCGTGGCTTTCAGTCAATCATGCTAAGCAAGAGAAGAATGAGGGTAAATATGAATGAAGAAAACCAAAAGAATTCGGATAAAGGTTCCAAACCAACACCTTTTGATTTTCTTACTTAACCACGACTATTGCAGCGCCCATAATGGCCAACGATTAGCTGCTACTCCCTCTATTCCGATTTAATGAACTTCAATCCAAACCATTATCTTCTCATTGTCTTGTCTCCCTCACGTCAATTTAAACGGAATGGATGGAGTAATTTATATTGCCACATTACACTCAATTAACATCGAATCTAACGTATTGAATCTAGAACAAGAAGGATGTTGATACGAGTGGCGAAGTTAGGGGAGGTAGGGGCCATGCCATTGTACAACAGGACATCTTTTAGAGCTAAGTATGATTTTGACAAGTTTTCTATAGTGCAAATTAGCCTTCTTGCACCCCATCCTCCCAACTGATGATTAACATGTTTGGCCCTCGTTAACCTATAATCTTGTCTCCGCCCCTAGGTAATACCGAACATGGTAACGAGGAGGGGGTGAACCCCATTGGCATGGAATCGATGGACACAATACCACTGATCACAACAATGTCAATATTGTGGACCACGATGGTGTCCAAGAAGGCGATGCCGAGCATGGAAACATAGATAAGTAAGCTCTTGATTGCTTACTTGTTATGTTTTATTGCACACGAGTAGTAGTTCTTGATTTACTCGCGCTCAAGCCACATATTCAATCCCGGTCCATCCCAACTACTTGTCCCGTTTACTACTTTTGTATAGTTGCGGATCAAACAAATTTTTGTTGAGTGGGAGGGCATCATCAATTGTAGGATCATAGATGATTATTATCTAATGAAAGAATTTCAGATTGATGTTTCGCACGTTTGTAGATTCTATCATTGTCTACATCTAGGATTTTTATTTAGATTTTTTAAAACTTAAAGCTATGATTCCAAATTTTTTAAAATAAAGCAATACATATAGCTCAGCCTCCGTTTGCAATTTTAGGGTGAATTACATCTATCTATTGTGCTAGACTTGTATTGGAGTACTCTCCTTTCAAAATATAAGCCTTCTTTTATAAAGCTAGCGTAGTTGCCTATATGCCTCGCGCTAGCTGGAAATACAACGACTAGTGGTAGCACAGATACCGTTAACGGCGGCCCGTGCATGCGAGACAGCTTGCAACTCTGCACAGCGACCGACCGTTGCCATCGTCCAGCTAGCGCGCGCGAGGACCGACCGTTAACGGCTCCCTCACGCTAAATCCCCATACTACCCTCGGACGTCGACCCGCACGCGCGCCCGACGGCGGCGCTGCTCGTTTTGCTTCGCTCCGCGCCGCCTGCGCGTCTCCTCCGCTTCACGCCGCCGTCGTCACTGTCCTTATCCGTCTTTTTCCACCTCTCCCTATATAGCCTCGACCTGCCCCCGTCGTCTCCACGCAGCTCAGTCATACACACCTCCACATCGCCAGTACACCAGCTTCTTGTACCTTCAACTATGGACGCGGAGTCGTCGACGTCGGCCTACTCGCCCCCGACCCTGCGCCACAAGCTGCGGACCACCGTGTGCGGCTGCTTCGGCTCGCCCGGCAGCAGCGACGGCGACAGGCCGCAGACCGGCGGCGGTGGCAGGGCCAAGTGGCGGAGACGGGTGGCCGCCACGGGCGAGTTCAGGTACGACCCGCTCAGCTACGCGCTCAACTTCGACGACGGCGGCAGCGACGACAGCGACGAGGGCGCCGACGCCGCCGCGGCCGCGTTCCGGTACCGGGACTTCAGCTCCCGCCTGCCGAGCTCGCCGAAGCCGGCAGCTGCCCGCAGGCTCACCGCCGTCGCCATCGCCTGAACTGGGCTGCAGTGACTCTGCGTTTTTTTTTTTTGCTGTAACTCTGATTTGATTTCTTCTCTAAACGAGATTGAAGCCCTTACTTACAGATGTAATGTAACTCTAAGCAATTTATTTTACGAGCAATTTATATAGCCAGAGGAGTATAGCAGTAGCAAACCGAAATGGTTCCGCGTGTAATCGACCACTAATATACAGTGAATTGAGGACTTGATTGTCACAGAAATTTTGTCTCCGTTATGTCTGAGAAGTTCATCTCTGTTCGTTTCGATTAACTGAAGTTTTTGATTAAAATCTTCTGGGGTTTCTGGTTCGGGAGAACCTGTGCTGATTACGGTTCATTCAGAGTTGATCCGAGCTTTGATTGCGCTGCAGTGCGGCGACTGGCGGCAAACAAAATACTGAACTTCACTCTGAGCTGCAACTCACTATGTTCTCTGAACTTCTGAAGCAAACCACTTTGGACAATTTGGTTCTCGCGGAGGAACAGAGATAGGGAACTGATCAGAGTGGACGCACCATAGAACGGCAGAAAAGGCGCGTGTGTATGTGGGAATCCGATGCCGGAGAGTGCGGCCGAGCCCGTCGCTCCAAACGGTCACCTCTCTGCTAGCTGTCGGTAAGGAACAGTCAAAGGGAGTACACTCACCATCGCAACAGCTACCTTCGTTGACTGTACAAGTGTGTGCAGGGGCTACCGTACATTATTACGGCGCGGAAGAGGTGAAGCTTTCGCGCCAAATTGTGCCGTCTTGTTAAACTTTTACCCACTAGGAATCGAAACAAGTGGTGTTAAAGGTGTATACATGTGCATACATGTAGAGAAACCATGCTAAAACACAAGTATTAGTGCAGCTAGCACGAAACAGCAGCAGCAACACAACAGGAACCCCGCGGCCTCGTTAAGAGAGATGTCCTAAACCACTAGATGATGAAGGTAAGATAAAAGAAATGCAAATTGAAGAAGACCAAGTCCTCCACACTCGAAAACCAAAAGCATAAGCATACTAACATGAACATAACATGAACATATCAGTTGGTCAACATGGGGGCATCGCACAAAAAACATCTTCAGACGCCTAAGGGAACACACCACCCCCCTCCATCGCCAAAGAGGGACCCTACCCCCTCACCCTTGCTCGCGAAGGGTGTTGTATCGTCAGGCGAAGGAGACATTCACCCTAGAACCAAGAGATGTGCACTCCAAGAGAACACCAAAAGGTCATACCACACACATACCACCTTGCTGCGACGAGCACATCATGACATCAAGTAGCTTCAGAGCCCAAGACGGAGAGGGTAAACCGGGGAGCAACCACCGAGCACGAAGATGTAGAGAGGCCAAGCAGAGACGACAATGACAACAAGCGTATGTAATGACTGCAGTGATGAGCCCAAGGAGCCATTCCAGATGCCATTGTGCTGCCACTAGGAAGGAGGATCCTACCGCCCCCTAACGAGCACCAGCAGCAGAAACCCAATCGAAGACGATCAAAATCCCACTCCAAACTTTTTGGCCGCCACCAACACCACGACCACATCACCATTAGACTCCTACCAACCATGGCACCACTCGCCTGCTACACCACCGTACATACACCAGGCAACACCTCCAAGGAGAAAACGACACGTTAAAACGTCATCGCCATACAATTCCAAGCAAATTTTGGGCTTTCACCTAGGACGATGGGAAGGGTGGGGATGGGACCTCAACAACGCTTACATGAAGGTAAGCGGCTTCCAAAAAGCATCGTTGCCATTATTCATAGAGGACTAGTGATTTCTCCTGACCCAGCTCACATCACCATCTCCTCGAAGAAGGCTTTCACCCCGCTTTATTAATATATCAACCACACCGATACAAGAGTTCGAAACTAAAGAAATGTTGGGGCAACGGCAAAACATGTCCAAAAGGAAAAGAAATAAAAGAAAGGCGAAGCGTCAAGACAATGATGACCCTCAACCGCTACGCCCTCCGTCTAATGGCCACCACGGTCCAAGCACTCCAAGGCACCCCGTACCAAGCAACACCTTAAAGAAGGAAAACGCCATCCACACGGCGCTGCTGCCCAGACCAGACCGGTCCTAGGATTTCCCCTGTACGCATAGTGAAGTGAATAGCGTATTCCCACGACGCCCTCCAGGAAGGAATGGTACCACGCGAAGGTGGCACCGCGCTAGGGCCAGACAAGCTGGCAGGGATTCCTCCCACCCCGTACACAAAAACCCTGGGACCACCTAACTTCGCCACCCACGAGCATGTGCCGCCACGATCTTGTAACCGCCATCATCTAACGCTTGGCGACACTAGCCTGAAGTCTGAACAGCAAAGGCACACGACGTAATCAGGGCAATCACACCACCATCTCCCTAGAGGGCTAGTGTGAAGAAGACGTCGATAGCCAGCACCAATCGAAAGTAGAGGGCTAGTGTGAAGAGCAAGATTTGACCTCCAAGATCTGATGTCCAAGCACACAAAGCAGCCTTACACGTACACCTAGGAAAAACTCGGGCTGGCCCGAAAAGCCCCAAGCTATAAAGTCAAGCCCGAGGCCAGCCCGGCTCGACCGTCGTCCGTCGGGCCTGTAAATCAGGCCCGAACCCGTCTCGAAGAAGCAAAAGCCCGACCCAATCCTTACATAAATCGTGAAAACTGCAAGCCGAGCTCGGCCTGACCCGACGTTCGGGCTCAAATATCAGGCCCGAGCCCGGCCCTACCCGATGTTCAGGCTCAAATATCAAGCCCGAGCCTGGCCCGACGTGCAAGCCCGGCTCGGCCCGGGATTTTCAGGTCGGGTCGTCTAAGCCGGGATGCCCATGCCCACCTGTAGTCCACGCCCCGCCCTCGTCCTACTGCCCATACGACCCAGAGCACCGACCATCATTCGCGAACAGCGCCAGCCACACGTTTGACATCGACACTCTACCCAAGGTAAACGCCTCGGAGCGTGAAATCCTCTGGGCACATAGCGGTGGATCGTGGGTGTGGGTCAAAGTGCCACTACCATACTCTCTCTGATCCATAATAATTATCAATTTTAGTTTAAATTACCTCCGATCCAAATTAATGAACTCTATTTTATCTAGATATGTACTACCTCCGTTTCAAGAAATAAGGGGCTCTCGTTTTACGTGTTTTTTTTTGTTTGATCAAGAATTACTTCAAATAGATAAAGATTGTTTGTATGAAATTAATATCATTAAAAAGTGATTTTCAATACGAATCCAAAGATATTAATTACATATAAATATAATTAAGATTTTATTTCTTAATTTTTATAGTCAAAGTTCGTTTTGGAATATGCGTGCAGCTTATTCTTTGAAATGGAGGTAGTATGTATCTAGTCAATAAACGCATCTAGATACATTCGTATCTAGACAAAATGGAGTCAATTAATTTGAATCGGATGAAATAGTTTAAATTTAAATTGAACTTTTGACACTTATTTTAAATAGGAGGGAGTAGCATAGAAACAAAATGTGGGGACACGATATCTACGCAGGTGCATGACGGCCCCGCTTGTGGCAGATCGGGCAGATCGATGGCGCGTGGAACGCGTGCTGCTTTCGTTTCCATGACTTGCCCAATTTAGCTCTGAGCCCATCGGCATCACCCGGCTCCGACCGTTGCTGACCCGCCGCCGCCGCCGTCCCGTTCCCGCCGTCAGTGCTATAAAACCTCACCTGCGACGAACCTCACCCCCGCACATCGCCGACCAATCCGCACCCTACCAATCCCCCACCTACCCCCGCCACCTTGGGCGCGAATGGAAGCCGTCCTCAGCGCGCCAAAGCTTAGCGCCGCTCCCTTCCGCGCCGCCGCCGCCGCCGGCCGCTCCCCTCTGCCGTCGCGGGTCGTCGCCCTCACCCCCGCCTCCGCCCGTGCTCGCCCTCTCCGCTCTGGCCCCAAGGTGCGCCTGCCCTTCTCTGCTCTGTTTATTTCACCTGCCTCCTCTGCACCGTTTTCAGAGGAAAAGCTCTGCACTGCCCAGCCCACCTGGCCGGATCCGTTTGATCTTGGTCTCCATCCCAGCTTGCTTGGATCAGTGAATCCCCGGGGCAGGAATTCAGAGTTTGATATGATGGTCTCTTATACAAAAAGGATTTCTCCTCTGCTGTTTGCTCTCAGGGCACCATCCAGGCGCTGGCGCGGGACGAGATGCTGGGAGCGGCGGAGCCGGCGCAGTGGGATGACGCCGCGGCCAGCCAGGGGGTCCGCATCCGCCGGCACCGCCGCCCCACCGCCTCCATGAGGGAGATCGAGGAGGAGATGGGGGCGCCGCGCAACATCCTCGAGAAGATCATCTGGGACAAGGAGATCGAAGTGGCTGAGGTATGCTGTTTTATTGCTCTCTCGTACTACTCATATTTGGATTGGGTCTTACTTTACTACAGAATACAATGATGGCCCACTCTCTAGAAAAGAATACAATTATGGTCATTTTATAAGCCGAAATATGTATATCCATTGTCAGATTTCAAAGGACTTGACTGAAATCCACACAAATGCATCGCTTATTTGGTGAAGAACCCATACACTAATATGCAGCCTTAACTGAAACTACTGACAGTGTTACACCTATAACAAGAAAAATTATACGGAGTCCGGATATTCTACAAATGGGTTACTAATCAGAGGCTCCTTTTAAACATCCATGTTTTTTTTGAGATCGTTAAACTTCCATGTTAATCGTAGAAAAGAAACCTTTAACGTATGATCTTCAGTATGCACATATGATCAAATAATAGATGAACTATTATTCATGTGCACTAGTGCTTCTGAAAATCATCAATGCGGATCCCTTAATATGGTTTGATTCGGATTCTCTTCACATTAGTGCTTACCAAGGAAAAACATTAAAACACCCATACAGATGTAGAAGTAATTCGTAAATCTGGATTAGCATGTTTGGTAGGAAACATAAGAAGGTCAATTAAGTTACAATGATATTGATATGATATTCAACAACATGTTGTAGTTTAACTGTGAAGCACCAAATGGCATACACTTGTGCATGTTATAATGTTATGGGGTATGGCTTGTTATATATGATGGGTGTTAATGTTCTTTCTACAGGGGCTTGCCAGGAATCCTCTGAAGGAGGTGATTGAGTCTGCTGTAAAGGCTCCTCCTACCAGAGACTTCTATGGTGCTTTGGCAGCAGCCTACAAGCGTAATGGGGTACCAGCGTTGATTGCTGAGGTCAAGAAGGCATCACCAAGTAGGGGTGTGATCAGGGAGAACTTCGATCCTGTGAGTTCTGGTCTCCTTCAAGCTGCCATGAGCCCTGGTAATTTCAAAGATTAGTTAAATAACCAGTGCGGAAAATTGTTGTAGGTTGAAATTGCTCAAGCTTATGAAAAGCATGGAGCTGCTTGCTTGAGCATCTTGACTGATGAGAAGTACTTTCAGGTTCGTCGTTTGAAACTGTATCTGTGTCTGGCGATCTTAGATGTTGTATTTGCTGGGCAAGCTAAAAATGTATTTGATTCTACAGGGAAGTTTTGAGAATCTTCGGAAGGTGCGCAAAGCGGGAGTGAAGGTAATGATAGATGGATAAACTTTGCATGTGAAGAGGATTGTTCTCGGTTGCCATTTTTCTCATTGTACCGTTATATCTGTTGTTAATGCAGTGCCCCCTTCTATGCAAAGAGTTTGTCATTGATGAATGGCAGATCTATTATGCCCGCTCGATTGGTGCTGATGCAGTTCTACTCATTGCTGCTGTACTAACTGATATGGACTTGAAATATTTGCTCCGGATTTGCAAGGAGTTGGGATTGACAGCTCTTATTGAGGTTTGACATAACCTTCATTTTGTCTTTATTGAGGTACTCCTTCCATATGATTTGATCTTTAGTCTGCAGAAAACTAAGTTTCTGTCTGATTTTAGGTTCATGATGAAAATGAGATGGAGCGTGTCCTGAGGATAGATGATGTTCAGCTTATTGGCATTAACAACCGCAGCCTTGGTATGAGATTCCTTCTGGTGCTCATTTCGTTCAGTAGTTGAGTAAACATACTGCTATGTTAAGTATGATATTTTTATTCTAGAATTTTGATGCCACATTTGCATTTATCTGAGTCAAGAACTGTCCCTTGTATGGCTTATAATCGTTTTTCTTATTATTCGAAATTTATTTATGATGCAGAAACATTTATAGTGGATACTTCGAACACGAAGACGTTGTTGGAGAAGCATGGCAATGCCATCAGGCAGAAGGGAATATTGGTAATGTCTCATGCTAATGTGTGACTTTTTTTGTCAAGTTTTATATGCATGTATGTGCTTTGACTGAAGAAGAAAGATTAGGGAGTCCCTTAATATTTGTGCCCTAATTGGAAGGCATGACTGAATGTTCGCAGGCATACAGTAATTAACTTCTTCAAAAAACTTTATATGACATCAAAGCCCTTAAACATCTTTTTTGGTAGTCTGTTGAACCGATACACTTGCAGCCACTTGGATTACTGTCTCAAGGTATTTGGAGGACAAGTTTTGCAGTAAAAATAAAACAGGAACTATCATGCTACCCCGACCAAACTCTACACAATTATCTTGTACATGTTAAACGTTGGTATTATCTGAAGTTCTATCATTGTTTGGATGCTTAATGTTGAATGCACCTTGAAGTCAGAGACATATATCCGCTTCCTTTGTTGCAAGGGCCATTCTACTTTTGTCATCTCAAATGCTCATCGTTAGTTTTTTGCTGAATTATTTCCCCAACCTTTATGTATTTCAGGTTGTTGGTGAATCGGGGCTATTCAACCCAGATGATGTTGCTTATGTGCAGAATGCTGGCGTCTCTGCTGTAAGTCACCTGATTGCTTTTGGATTATGAAATATTTTCCTGCATGGTTTGAAAAGCATTATATTTTCCTTTCAATGTACATCAGTTTTGTTCCACAAAATATATGCTATCAGACAACCGTGAGATTTAGTCGGATGATGATACATTTACCGAAAGTACAAGTTTATTTGCTTGTCTAGTTATTTTAGTTATTTGAATGCAGTGAACCGTGTTTGACATAAGCATGCCTGTTGACTAGGTTTTGGTAGGAGAATCCTTGGTGAAGCAAGAAGACCCTGGGCGAGCCATCGCTGGGCTCTTCGGGAAAGAACTTTTGCATTGAAGCAACTAGATCGGGCTTGTTTTGGCTGTAGACTAGAAGTTAGTAGCTGCCAGGCCACCCGCGTGAAGAATAATGCTCTCTTGATTCCTTCCGGATGAGCAATAAACATGTGATTTTCTGATGCCGAAAATAAACATATGATACATTACTGTAGGTGTTGTAGGTACAAAGAAAGATGAAGTTTGTCTATTTACCTTTGGATGAACCATCTGTTCAGAGTTGTATCTGCTGCTCCAATCTTGCAATGGAGCGTCAGCTCTGCACGACTAAACATGTTTGTTTTTCAGTTTTGGTTGGGATGCGCCGGCCACTGTAGTGCAACGCAAAGGCGACGCTCGAGAAACCCAGCAGCAAGCTGCTGAGAACTCCCCCACAAAAGATTAATTTAATATCATGCACCCATAGGGTTACATATCAGATATTAAACTGATAAGAACAGATACTACACTTTATCTTAGCCAGAGGCCGAGAAAGGTATGATTTGTCCGGTGCCCTGCGTCTCTTTTTATTCACTCGTAACCGCCTCTCTTTTTATTCACTCGTAACCGCCTCTGCTGAATTACCCGAGCGATATGGGACTATTCCAACGAGCCGGTGCCGCGATTCGTTAGCCCAACCAAAGCGAACCTGGCTCTGGGTCTCCTGCCGTTTAGGGCCTGCCCAAAAGCCCATCCAGAAAGTAGCGGCCCACGGGAATCGATGACCTAGTTCGTTCAGAGTCCGACGAGATGAGAGTCCTCTGCTGAGCTAACGTCGTGTTTGTTGTGTCGCTGTAATCGTATAGAAGTAGAAATCAGAGTCTTGCTCCTAAACAGGCACCAGAGAGAACTGATGTCATTCTCATGGTTATGGTGGCATGGTGCTCTGGCAGCAGCCTACAAGCGTAATGGGGTGCCAGCGTTGATTGTGGAGGTCAAGGGGGCATCACCAAGTAGAGGCATACTCAGGGAGTCCGTAGGTCGAAATTGCTCAAGAATATGAAAGGAATGGAGCGGCGTGCTTGTGTTGGGTTTGATCTGTTAGTTTTAACAGATATAAAAGAGAAAAGTCAGAAACATAACGTTAAGATAAAAGTGGGGCCCACAGGACAAACGTCCAAGACCTTTTCTCTTTCGTGACCTTTTCTCGTACATGCCCTGATCGGGGGCATCGATAACAACATGTGGTTTTGGTCCCCTGTCACACTGACCATATATAAAGGAGAGGGGGCATGTAGCAATGGACCTGATGAGTTCACAATCTGTTAGATTTCCCCCCCCCCCAGACATTCCCTCACCCTACCGATCTAGGGAGGCCAGAAGTGACGGGAAGACCACCACCACCGGCGACCAGGAGGGTTGTGCCGGCGTGCTGCCCATGATCATCTTCTTCTCCAAGCTTTTCAGCATGTGTTCAACGATCAGGGAGAGGTCATCGCTGGCCATCTCAGGTACACAAATTATAATCTTAGGTTGGTGTTCTAATTTCAGATTAGATCCTTATGTTGATTAGATTAAGGCTAATAATGTCTATCAGCTTGAGCATCTTGACTGATCGGTGAGAAGCACTTCCAGGTTCTGTCTTTTGAAACTGTATCTATATCTGAGGCTACCGGCCATACACCATTATGTTAAGTATGATGTTCATATTCTAGAAACCTTGAAACATCACATTTTCATTTTTCTGAGCCAAGATATTCCCCCTTGTATGGTGAATGAATCGTTTCTCTTATTAGATCAAACATTATTTATGATGCAGAAACATTTACTGTGGATACTTCAAACACGAAGTCGTTGCTCTGGCGAAGCACGACAATGCCACATCAGAGAGAAGGGAATATGGTGCTAATGTGAAACCTTTCCAAGTGTTCTATTCATGCACATGTTTTAACTGTAGGAAAGCATTAGTTAGTTCCCATGACGAGAACCGCAACATAGTCAGGATGGTTAGCACGGGCATGATACATGCTAGCCTGCCTGGGTTCGAACCTCCGCGCTTGTAATTCCATTGCGTACTCAAGAGTTCCCCTATAATAAAAATAAGCTTAAGGGATTCTTCCTCTTAGTCTATTTAATTTTTTATAAAAAAATAGTTAGTCCCATAATATTTGTGCTCTAGTTGGAAGGCATAGCTGAATGGTTCCGTACATAATGTAATTAACTTCTTCAAAGAAACTTTGTACAACTTGAAAGCCCATAAACATCACACTTTTCAGTCTGTTGAATCTATAAACTTGTAGTCACGGATTACTGTCTTTACATTTGAAAGACAAGTTTCACACTACAAGTGAAACATGAACAAATTATGCTACACACACTTAACTCTGCACAATTATCTTTCCATGTTAAACTTCAGTATTATCTTGAATTCATTGATTGTTATGATGCTGAATTTTGCATTGCATTGCACCCCAAAGTCAGGGCAGGTTTCCCCTGCCTCTCTTGGACAGGATAGCAAATGACATGAATTGGCAATGGCCATTTGATTTTGTGTTACGAAGTGCTTGTCACTGGTTTTTTGCTGATTTTTTTCCCTCCAACCTTCTACGTATTTTCATGTTGTTGCTGAGCCAGGGCTAATGGGCTATTCAACCCAGATGATGTTGTTTATGTGCAGAATGTAAGTTATCTGATTGATTGTGGATCGGTCAAAAATTTTGCTAAATGATTTTAAAAAGAAAATCCCCCTTTCTATGTACATCAGTTTTGGCCCACAAAATATATGCTAGAAGAGCTGTGTTACGGTGATTGGGTAGTACTACAGAGTACTAACAAGTGCTACCGCTGTGATTAATTCTGTCCGTCCGATCTGACCAGTTAATTATGCTTTTAAATTAACGTACTAGGGGTATTATGGTACATTCGCAGGCAACCGCCCCACCCCGCACGAACTCGATCTGAATCGCGGCGGCGCCGCAATCCTCTGTCTCCTGCCTCGCGAACGTCAGCGAGAACTGGAGCTCTCCTCTCCCCGGCGCGACACTGTTGATGGTGAAGACGTCAGGCCCAGGACTTCGCCGGGAAGCGTCCCCTCCACCACGCGGATGATGACCATGGCACGCCCGATGCAATCGGCGAGGCGGAACACTGAGGACCGTGGACTGTGTTGTCGGAACTGCTCTGCGGGGACGGCGCCGGCGCCTTCAGGAGCGCATCGGTGTCTGTGTGGGATGATTGGAGCGCCGCCGCCGCTCGCCGGACGCATATTTGTGCGCCACGCCTGCCTAGCCTGCCTCACGAAGGAGCTAGGCCGCCTCGCCTAGCAGGTCGCCAGCCTCGCCTCTCGCCCATGAGCTCTCACCTGCGTCCTGAGGTAGCTCGCACCTCTCGGCAGGCGAACCGTGTCGGTGTCGTCCGTGCACTCCACCGCCACCTCCACGCCCGTGATTTCCACCTGAGTACCTGACAGTGAAGAGCACCTCAAACACAGCTAAGGTACACATTCCACCTAAATCAGCGATCTTGTGCAGTTGAATCAAATATGTTACAACCCATTGATTTAGTTGCCCTTTTTTGTTACATTCTCAGTTGAAAGGTTGTCACTTTATGCTGTTAAAAATTCACATGGTCCACGAGAATTGACTACCACTAGAAAATTTAGCTCCTCTGAATCAACAGAGACATTGATGTTTGATAACTGGTCATAGCTCCCCTGAATTCTAGTTGGTATGTTCTCCTCAAAACCATTTATGTGCGCTGATTGCTTTGTTTCAGCAAGTCAAAATAATCTAGCTTTTCAGGTCTGTTAAGTTCACTAGCTTTATGATATGGAAAATATTGTGTAGATGCTTACACGTTGAATGATTTCACAAATTATTGCTAGTTGGGATTGTTAGGTTTTACACTATGGAGAGTTTATTCTCAGTTATGGGAGACTCTTTATCCACATTTTTAGAGAAAATCTTTCGCCACATCATCAGAACTGTTGATTATTTAATAGTTTTCTTGACATTTACCATTAACTAATTTATCTTGTAGAATGATTCCGTATTATCAAGTATTTTGCATTTGAAATTTAGCACTGGTTTACCACTTGAACGACCATGCGGGAAGTAACTGATTAGTGCTATATGCTATGCTTGAGGGTTACATTTCAACTTCTACACTCATTGGCAGTTTTAAGTACCAAAAGCTCATAAAATATATGGGATGCTTTGTTTATGAGACGTATCTTTGAGTTATCACGCTGTTGCAAGTTATCAGTATATTTGCTTATAATATGACAATTATCATGTAAGGCCTGTATAAATCAAATGCTGTTTTCAATATAATTTACCCTAGGATGAGAGTTGGGCAGGACAACAATCTGGCAGAACTTTGTTAACTACGCCTCTCTACATTTTGGGCTTTGTCTTGGGATTTTTTTTAATAAACCTGGGTGTTCACTTATCTTTCAAGGTTATATGATGCTAAATTGTGTAACAGGTACTGGACGGGCAAGTTATATATGCGAACATTGCAAAGACCAAACAGGACCGTGCTGGAGAAGCAGTTCCAATAGCGAGACGCCCTCCAAAGCCAATTGGCGACAACTGATAAATGGCGTAATGTGTTCATATTTCTAGTTTATCTGCTACACTACGACGCTACCACTAGTATTAGATTGGTCTGTTTCAATAATACATAAAGTAGGTTGGGATGCTTTTAGAGGAAAGCTGACTTGTAATACACATTTGATGTTCTGCAAGAAGCCAAGAACAGAGAAAGAGTCATTTGATGACCTGGTTATATTGATGTACATGTAATACTATGCTGAATTTTGTATTTTGCAAGAATGTCACAATATTTAATCAGATAACATACGGGTTCTTTTACCTTGTCTATCATCAGGGTGATGATATAATCATGTTGCTTGAAATCCGTAATGACAATACTGTTACAGGTTAATTGCACATATATGCTAGCTACATGTATCCTTGAAGCTGGCTGGAACCATGATTTCCCCATACTGCTCTGTAGGGAACCAATGCATTTGCCGTTCATATGCTGAACTACACTTGATTGTTGCAGGTGGGTTAACAGTATATTTTGAGAGCATGGTAAGTGTTTGTTGCTGTCAATGCACTCAGCCGCAGATATCTCTTTCCCCATTTCTGTGTCATTATCACCTTTTTCTTTTTCTTTTTCTTTAGAAGAACGATGTCATTTAGGTGGTACATTGCTTGACCATATGAATTTCTGACTGCAAATGTACTTAAGATCTACCTTTACGTTCTGTGTCATTTTCACCTTCTTTTATGAGGAGGAAATCTTTGTCATTTGAAATGGCACCTTTGATGTACAATTACTAGCCATCATAGATACTGTAATTCTAAGTATGACATGTATGTGGTTGAGTTCAAGAGTTGTGATGAAATAGGCCAATACATTGGAGACACCTTCCAAATAAGAGAACGAAAAATGCATGCCAGACATAGATGTTAAGGAAATATAGCAGTTCAACTGCTCATCGAAGTTTATACCATTAGCACCCATTTTTTAAGAAATAAAAATAGCACCCACATATCATATGTAATCACACAAAAAAGAGTAGAGAATATTGCGTAGGGTAACTAAACAAAGAGGAAACCATAGTTTTTGTAAACAAGACTAGAGACTATGCACTCGTGCGCATCAACGCTGCTAAAATTCAATGCCTTCTTATGAGTGTTCAGTTCAGGTTCGCTCCGTCCGTGGTGATGAGCCATCTTCCTCCATGTCCCACTTGCCTCTATCGGTGGCCGCCCCCCATGGATCTGCGTTGAATTGATCCTTTCCAAGAGCATAAAAGAGTAGTATGATAAACATAAAAGTAATGTAGCAAAAAACTTTGTAAAATATGTAAAAAAATTGGCAACGTAACCTACCTCTTCACTCATGCCATCATAATCATAACTATCATATGAGGGTGGACCATTCCTGATAATGTACAATCACATTTCTTTCTCCCTTTAAGAGCTTGCATCAGTTGGTCTACATTCTCTGGACCTTCACTTATGGCAGCACGTTCTTTTTATGTAGTTCTTGCAAGTTTGTCTAACCTTACCGAATTTAGACAAATCTTTAACATCCTTTCATGGACGGAGGGAGTATGAAAATTTATAGCACTCAATTGAGTACTCAGCTGACCATATATATCATATCCACCTATTGTTCAAACCAACTAATCTTACCTAGCTAACTACTTATGTTCCAATAAACTCAACTTAGTTTATTTTTTAGATTCCCTTGGTTTATGTAGTACCAGCAATCTCAACAACGTAACTAATAATACGTTATCTATTTTGGTTTCTAACTTCTCTGCAAACATGCAGCATTAGCTGACCAAAAAATTAACTAGCATATGTTAAGTAGCACATGGGAGTCAAATCAGCTCTATGAGCAGTAAGCTTTGCTACACATTGCTATACTTGGGACTGAATACTAGGGAAGTATCGATGCTACACTCACTTAATCTCTCTAAGCTCAACCTAGTTACAAAATTAAGACACGGAAAAGTGGCATGCACATGATGTGAAGAAATCTGAATTACATGGTCCCTTGTCTAGAACAATACTAGGGCAATAAATAGTACTGTGATCAAAGCCACAGCAGCATGGCATCAAAGTTTCACTCCAGATGGTTCGTGTAGCACCTGCCCTTGTGGAGCTCCGGGTTGCACATGTTACCAAGTTTCCCGAGGCAGGTCAGGGCGTATGCAGAAGAAGATGTCTCCGAGCGAGCCCTCATGGCATCGGATCAACAATTCAGGCTCCAAGTGCTTGCATACATCTAGAACTAATTAAGCACAATGTGACTAATGGAGGCTCCAAGTGCTCGCATACATCTGCAGACAAACCAATCGAGGGATTCAACCAATCCCTGAACCTTGAACAAACTGTAGTTTGACCACCAACGGGAGGAGGAACAAAAACCGCAGGGCGGGAACATTACCTTGACAAACGCAAGGACGACGGGATCCCTCATGATCTCTGACAAGACAGGGCAGAGGAACTGCTCCGGCACCAAGGCCTCCGTCGCCTACCTTTTCCCACCGCGAATAGTATCCTTAGGGAGGCCCAGATCGGCGTCCCTAAGCGCGGCGAGCCGCGACTGGGACTCGTCGAAAGCGTGCCCATCCGCTCCTCCAGCTACGACGGCCGCCACCAGCCGACGCCGCATCGCCGTTGCCTCCTCTGCTGAACGCACCTCAGAGTCGGCGCAGTCCGTGGAATGTCCAAGGCAGGCGGTGGAATGTCCAAGGCAGGCGGAGCGGGCGGGGCGGCGAGGGACCGGAAGGAGGAGGAGGAGGTGGGGCAGCGTCGTCTGTGGTGGGCGCGGCAGCTACGGAGGGGGCTCCGATGGGGGTTGGGGCAAGAGTGACCTCGCGC
The DNA here is from genome assembly GCF_022539505.1 of Lolium rigidum. Lineage (NCBI taxonomy): Eukaryota > Viridiplantae > Streptophyta > Magnoliopsida > Poales > Poaceae > Lolium > Lolium rigidum. The sequence goes on along the minus strand of NC_061508.1, from coordinate 325,294,301 downwards.
GGCGAACCTTAAAGAGGCCGGCGCTTGAAGAAAGGAAGCTTCCTGCTCCGGGATCGCCTCCCCATGGTCGCGGCGGCGGCGGTTCACTTGTCGCCGGCGATTCGAATGAATCGAGCCAGTGTCGACTGGTTGTGAGGGAGAGGGTCAAACTCAGGAGAGAGCTAGACAGCTGGGGCCATGAAACTAAAATGACCCATGCACCCTTTTGAAAATAAAATAAAATAATACTTTCGAGTACTTTCCAGTACTTATTTTTCAGTACTTTCCAGTACTACTATTTTTTTCACCGTTGGATTGATTAGGTTGGACGGTTCCTAAAATCCCCAACCATAGTAAAACTTGTAATGCTAGAAACCATCGAGCAGCCACGTCTTTCTTTGCACGTCAGATCTCTTTTTTCGTGAAGAGATTTTTTAGTTCTTTGATGAATGCCTTAATCTATGTTTGACATAAGCGTTTCTGTTGCTTCTGGTAGAAGAGTAGTGGTGAGCCGTCGCTGGGCTTTTGGGAAAGAACTTATTGCGTTGAAACAACTAGATCAAACTTTTTTGGTGGTAGACTAGTAGTAGGCGATATTTTTGAACGAGACTACCTGCATGATGAATAATGTTCTCCTGTTTATTTTGGATGAGCAATAAACATGTGGTCTTGTGTATGCGGCAGACCGGCAGCTACAAACAAAGATGAAGCGGAATGCTGTTAAGTTGCTCAACTCTGAACCAGACACCTGAACATGAATACTCCCTCCGTCCCATTAAATCTTAACTTTTCAAATTTTTGATGTATCTATGGAACTAGGCAGTACATGATTCATATTCTTTGGCGCGCCAAGCCAGAGCTATAGTGCAATGATAAGGCAACGACTGAGGGAATCAATGGCAAGCCACTAAAACCTCTCCCATAAAAGATTTACTATCAATATCATGAACACGTAGGCTCACATATCAGATATTGAACTGATAACAGATACTACGCTTGATCTTAGCCAGATGCCGAGAAAGGTATGTTTTTTATCGCACCTCTTTGCCCCTTTTAGCTGCACGATGAACCGTCTACACTGGGCGATCCATGTGGGACTATCCCAAACAATGAGCTGATTGGTAACCTCTAACCTGGCTCTGCACCTGCTTAAAACTTAAGTGCCCATAAACAAGGCAGGCCAAGAAGGTGCACGAATGCCGACGGTAACATCTTATTATTTCCAAGCAATAAACCAAGATTCGAAGGGTATAATCTGGTGCCAGATTTGCACTTCACGTGCCAGCGGCACTTTTTGGTTTGTGAACAAGCAGCAACCCTGATTCCTTTCCTTTTGCACATGAAAGGATCTCCTCCTCCTCCTTCCCCTCCCCATCCCCCTCCCCCTCCGGTCGGAGGCGGGAAGAACGGGCGTGACGGCATGACAGCCCCGACGGCCTGGGCGACCGTACCACGTGGAGGAGCAGCCTCGCCCATGGGTTGGCCAAAAGCAGCGACGGGGACGTGAGGCCGCAACGGACCCTGATATGGGTGGCCGACAAACGACAGCCTGCGAGGTGCCCCCCCTTACGCGGGAGGACGGGCGGCCCCAATCTGGCTAACTAGTGTAACATTGAAATTAGCAGTGATTCAATTGGCAGTGGTCATGCCTATGTTGCTCTTTCTATCATGCCTAAGAGGCTAAGACTAAGCTTGTGACACTTGAACTTAACGGTCTCAATCAATGAAGGACACCTTGCCTCATGTCTTCTCAATTGCTCGAACACCTTTCCAGGTTGTTTGTTCCTCTCTATACCATGCATGTCTACACAAATCACATCAAGACTATTGAATATAAATACACTGCCTAGTCTTTTTTCCATCAGTTTGGACTTACCCTAATGGGTTGTCGTTTCCGCCACACTACTATGGTATCAGAGCCAAAAGGTATTAAGTTGAAGATTCTGCTCATGCAGTATTAAAAATAAAAGAAAAAAGATTATGTGACCTGCACCGAACCCACACTAAAATCTAAAATAGTCTAGACGTGAAGGTGAGTGTTGAATATAACTACACTGTCTAGTCTCGTTTCATCGGTTCAAACTTTTGATTAAATTGGCTAAAGTAGCAATCTTTCACACAATGCAGACCCAATAAATCTTGCGGCAGAGATCAGGTGAGAGCGAGCAGGCACAGGTGCTGCGGCCATGACCTGGCTGCGACAAGACCCGAGTGAAGACCTGAAGCTGGCCCACTGCGACCTTCTCAGTCAAAACTGCATTGTGGATTTACACTGACTCCGGTTATAGGGTCTGAAATCGCATGGTGGCAAATGTCTTGTGTGCGCGTGTGTGATGATATTTGTGGCTGTGGTCATAAACTAAAACTCGTATAAACTTTCGAAACATATAATACACCAACAGCAAGAAATAACCAGGAGCCACTTGATATCCTAACTAGAAACTAAGTTTAGCTTGCCAAATGCCACAATAGTTGCCATTGGATGGACGCTAATCTAGCAAACATGTTCCTTTAGCTTTTTTTTTGAAGGAAAACATGTTCCTTTAGCTTGTATCACGACAATGACTGTTTTTGGACATGATTTCTTTAGGAATGTGTTTGGATATTGGATATGAATTAGTTCTGACTTTAACGTGAAGCACCTATAGCCGCAGGGAGGTATTTCGGCTAGCCTAGTCCTCGGCAGGCCCTGCCAAGGCCCATTTCATCAGTACACATATACAGTAACAGCGGAAAAAAATGGGAGCTCCTCGACACCGACCTGGTCGGCGCTCGGAGGACGCCGCACACCCTCGCGCTCCCGGGTAGCTAGCTGGGCCGCGGCCCAACATCAGGTAATTCGTTTTTTCTTTTTCGTTTCTTTTTGTTTTTCTGTTGTTTGTTTTATTTTTTGAAAGAATTTTTTAAAAATCTGAACATTTGTTAAAATTAAAAAATTCGAATTAAAAATAAATAAGTTTTTAAAAATCTGAACATTTTTCAGATTTGAACATTTTTAAATTTGAACAAAAATGTAGTTTACTCTATGAACAATTTCCGAATTTGAACAAAATTTATATTTGAACAATTTTCGAATCTGAACGATTTTCATATTAGAATAATTTTCGAATTTGAACAAATTTAGAATTTGAACGGTTTTCAAATTTGAACGGTTTTCGAATTTGAACGATTTTCGGATTTGAACGGTTTTCAATTTTGAACATTTTTTAATTTAAACATTTTTCAATTTGAACAATTTTTTAAAATTGAAATTTTCGAATCTGAAAAAATATAAACAAAACCGAAAAAAGAAAAAAGAAAAAGAAAACAGAAAAAGAAACCAGAAAAAAAAAGGAAAACCGAACTACTACAGGCTAAATTGACACTAATGGGCCTGGCCCATACCCGACCAGGGGGGGTGCGGTGGCCGGTAGCCACCGACCTGGTCGGTGTATAGGTTTTCCCGAAAAAAATTCCCGAATCTGCCGCATCCTCTTCCAGTCCAGTCCAGTCTCGTCGAGGGTTCCCGGCGGCGAACTCCGCCGCCCTCCGACGCCCCGTTCCTCTGTCGACCGGGCAGGAAATGGCACTACAGCTGCCGGAGATCCCGAGCCACCTCCTGGCGCAGATTTTTCTCCGGCTGCCGGCCCCAGAAGACCTCGCCCGCACCTCCGCCGTCTGCATCACCTTCCGCCGCCTCGTCACCGACGGCTCCTTCCTCCGCCGCTTCCGCCGCCTCCACGCCCCGCCCCTCCTCGCCTTCCTCGACCTCGAGGGCTTCCACCCCGCTCTCCCGCCCCACCCCTCCGCGCCCGCCGCCGCCGCGCTCGCCGCCGCCGGCGCCGACTTCACCTTCTCCTTCCTGCCGCCCCACTGCGGCTGGATCATCCAAGAAATCCGCGACGGCCGCGTCCTCCTCGCCCGCGACCACGGGGCAGACGACCACCCCCCGGTCTTCAAGGAGCTCGTGGTCTGCGACCCCTTGCACCGCCGGTACATCGCGCTGCCCCCGCTCCCCTCCACCCTAGCCGACTCGGTACTGTTGCACCCGACACCCATCACACGCATGCCCTGGTGCGAGCCCTGCCTCGCGCCCCTCGGCGACGACGACGACGAGGCAGCATTCACAGTCATCTCCGTGGTGCACTGCGAAACCAAGCTGGCCACCTTCGTCTTCTCCTCGGCCACGGGGCAGTGGCTCCCCTCGGCGTGCAAGGGCTGGAGCGAACTCTTCCGCGGCAGGGTCCAGTCGGCCGCGAATTCGTCGGTGCGGGAGCCTACGGCATCCAATTCCCCGCTGGACCCGACATTCCTCAGACGCCACTACGCGTACGGCTGCTTCTACTGGGAGTCCACCATGGCCAAACGGAAAGACCTGCTCGTCCTCGACATCCGAACAATGGAGTTCTCGATCACCGACCTCCCATCCAAGGGGTGGGGCACGCTTGGAGTGGCCATTCTGGAGGCGGGGGGAGGCGAGCTCGGGTTGTTCGGCATACGCGACCAACCGGCAGGCGGCAAACCTGATCTCTGCTACACCGTTAGAGAAAACAAGGGCGGTCAGTGGCAGATGGTGAGGACGATCGCGCTGGGTTCTGGGTGTCTGCACTATATCAAGGCTTCGACGGAGAGGTACTTTCTCCTTGTAAGCGCAGATGCCCCGCGGTGGCTAGGCTCGTCTTTCAAGATGCCAGACTTGGAATACTTCTCCATGGATGTCAAGGAATTGCAGCTTCAGAGGGTTTCTGTGAAACCTTTCGGGGCTGCCTTGTCCAGGACGCGCATATATACCAACTTCCCGCCGTCGCTGCTGTCTTCACCGACAATATGAAATGGTAAACTTTCCACTGCATCATAGCTATGTCCTTCCTTTCAAAGTCATCACACAACTTTTTGTCTAATGATTCATAGTTCATTATTGCAACTGACCGTTCTTGTGGCTGTGGGAAAGCTAATCAAGTTGAGGAGCATAATTGTGATTCTTTCTCCTGTTTGGTCTAAATGCTCTTTTAAGAGGACCAGGCACAAGAGAGAATCTTTCACATAGCTCATGGATCCACTACTACTCTAGGACTCTTGAGATCACAAAAATTCTAGGCCGCGATATTTTTCGAGGAATAGTTTTATGGTTGGGGAAAAGGAGAAGCAATGCAATTTTTAGTTCCAGTTGTTTACCTTTGGAGTGTTTCACCTCAGCACAATTCATTACAATCAAACTCATCCATTTCAGTTTCTTTTTATAAATACAAGGATGCAGAGAATTTTTCTTCTGATCATCTTCAACTCTGCACATTCATTTTTCCTGGTGATTTTTTTTTTTGAAAAATAAATCTACCTAACTAGTACTTTCGCAAATAACAACCTGATTCACTGCTGCAGTGTGTGCTCACAAGCTTTTTGATTTGAATCAGCCACATAATATCAATTGTAGGTTTCACATCTATCATCTGTTGACTGTGCCTACTAAGAATTAAGATAGATTTTATTCTATGAAACACACCTAAGCTAAATTTGTTATACTACTAGCTAGTATACAAAGTCCTGCAACACTAAATTACCAATTTAGCATGACTTCAAAAATTCCAGGGCTCGTTCCAACTCCCGTTTTGAGAGTCTTACAAGAGAAATGACCTTTCACATAGCTCATGCATCAAGAACTATTGTAGGCTTCATGAAATCACAAAAATACAAAGTCATGGTAATTATTTTCAGGGAATAGTTCTATGGTCAGAAGGAATGTAAGTACAAATTCAGTTTACTTCTGGAGTGTCTTACCTGAAGAAAAAAGCATTACAGTCAAGCACGAGTCAATTTCCAATTTCACTTTACAAATATAAGGATGCACAAACGTTTTATTTTTGGTCATCTTCACATATATCATTTTTTTTCTCATGATATTGTTTTGAATTAAATCAAACTAGTAGGATCTTTTTCCCTTCCGTGACCCAAGTTAGAAGTTTTTTGTCCTTGAAACTAATATAATATAGAAGTTTCTCACTACTTGGTAATATATGAAGCCTCCTTAAATAGGAAATATATGAATTCCTCAACAGGAAACTACTAACTTCGCACTACCTAATAATTTCCAGTAGTTTATTTTTCTTTATTACTTTATTACATGCCTCTGTCTGGCTATGTGATCCAACTTGCATTGCAAATTACGATAATAGACACAGAAAATGTGACTTTGTACTGCATATTTCAGCTCCAGTTGACATCAATGTCACTTATGTAACAAATGATGTTCTGGTAATGCTTTAGGGTAATGTTATATCTAGCCAAACATAAGACATATAACCTTGCTTTTAGCTCTTAAGTTCTTAAATATGTGTACAAATTGGACCAAAAATTCTTCACACCATTGTTGTTGTTATCTTCACCGACAATATGAAGTGGTAAACTTTCTGATGCAACCTGGTTATGTCCTTCCCTTCATAGTTATAACAGCTCGTCTAATCCTTGATAGTTCATTATTGCCTTGGTCATTCTTGTTACATGATTTAGTATTGGTTATTTTCTTGTGCTTGTGGGAAATTTAACCAAGTTTAGGAACATAATTGTGATCTGCTGTCTTGTTTTTGCGAACTTCCATTTGAGGTCATGCAAGAGAAACAATCTTCCACATAGCTCATGCATCCACTATTATTGTAGGCCCCATGAAATCACAAAAATAATAGGTCGCAACAATTATTTTTGAGTAGTTCTATGGTCAAGGTAATGGAGGATAAATACACCTATAAATCAAATTTACCTTTGGAGTATTTACCCAGGAAAAACAATCATTACAGTCAAGCATGACTCATCCTGTCCACTTTCATTTTATAAATGTAAGGAGGCAGATAATTTTACTGTTAGCCATCTTCAGATATATCAATTTTTTCTCATGATTTTATTTTGAATAAGTCTGCCTAACTGGTAGGGTAAAAATAACAGCATGAGAGTCACTGCTCAAGATGTTAGAAGTTTCTTTATCTTGAAACTGACCTAACATAGACGTTTGTACTACTTGGTAATATATGAACTCTCCCTAAAAGGAAATATATGAAGTCCTCAACAGGGAACTACCAATTTAGCACTACCTAATATTTCCAGGACTCGTTTTTTTTTGTTAAATATTAAGACGGAACATAAAAGGGGCATGAACATAGTTTACTCATGTTATATGTCAAATTAATTCGCTTGGATGCATTTTTTTATTGGAGCTACCGATTAGAGTTGAGTCGAGAAAGGTTAAAATGGCATGTAAACATGTTCCCCTTTGCATGCCTCTGTCTGTCAGTCTGTGTGTTCCAACTTGCATTTTTGTTTGACCAACTGTTCCAACCTGCATTGCAAAATACATACAGGGCTAAATGTGGAAAAGGAAGCCTTTGCAGTCTGCATATTTCAAATCCAGTTGAGATCAATATCACGAGTTGAACAAATGCTATTCTGCTATTGCTTATCTAGCCCAAGACCCGTATACCTTGTTACTTTTAGTTCTTGAACTTTTGAATATGTGTACGGGTTGGACCATAAATTCTTCTCTGGTGACTGAAATTTTGTCTTTGTTTCTTCAGGTTCCATGGGGACGTGATCAAATCACCGTTCTTAATTCAAAGTGACTGTGATTTCAGTAGACTGGAGTTCTTGGAGAAGTGATCACCTTGCCTACATGATGGCACTTGCTTCACCTGGATGCTGTCGTGTCTATTTCGGTTAATTATGGCTGTTCCCTGCCTGAGTGTGACATTGAAGTTGACAGTGATTCACTTGGCAGTGGTCATGTCTATGTTGTTCTTCCTATCATGCCGATGAGCAACGTTCAACTTGATGGTACCAATTAATCAAGAACTGTTTGTGTCATTTATTCTCAATTTTTTTCTCAGTTGTTCGATCCTCCACCCTGCATGCCTACCTGGATCACGTTCAGAATGCAGGCCTGACAAAGCTCGTGGCGCTGGATATCAGGTAGGAGCGAGCAGGCAGAGGCGATGTAGTCAGGATGAGCTTGCTGTCATAGCGGCGATCAGATCAGGTCATGTCGAGCTCGCCGTACTTGCCCGTTCTTGGCGCGGAACATAGTTGCATGAACATTGATTCCTGTGAACCGTCAGTGGTCCGTGCGACCCCGACTCAACAGTCGATGTGCGCATCCACTTGGCGCTCCTAGTGGCGGTGAATGACACGAAAACTGGTGCGCCCGTGTGCGGTGACCAAGCTGCCCAGTGAACACTTACAGCGGTGCCTCTGCCTGCTGTGTTCCAATTTGCATTGCAAATATCTGAATACAGTGCTAAAAACTGAACTACCAAATCTCTTTTGAATAAGCAAGTAGAATTAAGTAGGGGACAACTTGAGTAGGATCTAGCTTTAGGTAGGATCTATGAGATCAATTTTTTATAATACAAGAAACATGTCCAAATATTGTCCAAAAAAGTGACGACACACATCTGTGTTATATATGCAACAACAAAAATTTGCTACCTCAAATTCGACCTACATTTAGAGATTCAAAAAAGATAAGTTTGAGAGTGAATAGTGTTAAGTACTATTCACCCAAGGTTGACACTATTCACAGAAGAATTTGTGTTTTTTGTTCCTCTAAATGGTGATAGAGTTTTGAGCTAAATTTTTTTGGAGTTGCAAATACACACTATAGGTATGTTCTAAACTTTTTTCCTAATTTTTTTCGCATTTTTTAATATAATTTTTATGAACTGATCCTACGATCTCACCTAATGAGTTGATCCTATACAAGTATTCCCCGAATTAAGTAGACTACATTTATCGGTGTGATTATGATATGGTGATATTTGCACATAGCCATCGGATGTATAATTATGAATCGAACTGATTTTTTTTAGACAAAACTGAAAATTTTGTTTTTTTGTTTTTTTTTTTTGAAGTCAACTGAAATTTTTTGAACACTTAATTCTGGAACCAAAGATGGCCTTTTACACATTCAGGCATTCTTACCCATCCAAGGCCCATTTCGGCAGCACGGAGCACGCTCACGTTCTCCCAACTCGACTCCATCTCCACGAGGGTTCGCGGCGGCTGGCTCCTCCTCCAACTGCCAGCTCTTCCGCCGCCGCCGCCGCCGGGCTTCAAGCTCGCATCATCGGCCCCTCCACGCCAATGGCGACCTCCACCGCGCGTCGCCGAAGCGGTCGCAGGAAAGCGGCGACGACTCTGACGGAGATCCCCGACCACCTCCTGGCGGAGATCTTCCTCCGTCTGCCCGCCGGAGAAGACCTCGCCCGCGCCTCCGCCGCCTGCGTCACCTTCCGCCGGATCGTCGTCGACACCGATGGATCCTTCCTCCGCCGTTTCCGCCGCCTCCACGACCCGCCCCTCCTCGCCTATTTCGACAGCGGTGGCTTCCACCACGCCCTCCCGCCTCACCCCTCCGCGCCCGCCGCCCGCGCGCTCGCGGAGGCCGCCGACTTCTCCTTCTCCTTCTTCCCCAACCACGGCAGCTGGGCCGTTCAGGACATCCGCGACGGACGCGTCCTCCTCCTCCGCCCCGGCGAGGGCCTGCAGCGCGAGGTGTCCATGGAGCTTGCGGTGTGCGATCCCTTGCACCGGGGGTACGTCCTGCTTCCCCCAGTACCTGACGACTTGCTCGCTTCGGTCACTTCGGTGGCGCACGCGGCTCCGGAACACAAACCCTGGTGCGAGCCTTTCCTCGTTCCGCTGGAAGAAGAGGCGGATGCTGCATTTAGTGTGATGTGGATGGTACATTTCAGTACTAGGTTGGCTGCTTTGGTCTTCTCTTCAATCAGTGGACAGTGGCAAGCTGCTGCATCCAAGGAATGGAGGGATTTGTTTCTTGAACGTGGCGAGTCGAACATGGTGTCATCACCGATCGACCGCGACGATCACGGGCGCCATTACGCTTATGGATGCTTCTACTGGGAGTCCGCTGAGATAGAGAGGAAAGAGCTGCTTGTGTTTGACACCCGGAGTATGGAGTTCTCCATTTCTGACCTCCCACCTGGAGAATGTTTTTGGTCTGCGCGGGGTCTAGCCATTGTGGAGGCAGGGGAAGGCAGGATTGGACTGTTCGGTATACTTAATGAACCTATTGATAGTACGTTTGATCTCAGTTATTACATCAAGGGAAACGCAGGTGAGAGTTCTAGCAAGTGGCAGCTAGAGAAGACTGTGTCACTTGGTTCTGCATTCCGGTATGATATCAAAGCTGCAACTGGAACGTACCTGCTCCTAGGAATGATTCGATCCCTGCGGATTCCATACCTGCGGTTGGTAGACTCAGATCCGCAGATGCCAGAATGGGAATATATCTCAGTTGATGTCAAGACGCTGCGGCTTGACAGGGTTTGTAGTAATTCTTCTGAGCATCCCTATTCCACGAAGTGGATATATACCAACTTCCCGCCATCCTTGTCTTCACCGAAAATATAAAGTGGTAAGTTTTCTATTGCATATGTCCACTTGACAGTTCGCACGCAGCTTCGTCTAATGCGTAATACTAGTTCATTATTTTGATTGGCAATTCTTGTTTATACGATTTAGCGCTGGTTGTTTTCTTGCGCTTGTGGGTAAGCTAATCAAGCTTGGGAACATAATTGTGATTTGCTGCTTCATTTGTTCCATTCGCTGTTTGGAGGGAATCTGAAAAAAACATCTTTCACATCGCTTATGCATCCATCACTTAAATCCTGTATATCACAACAATTATTTTGGATGAATACATTATGTTCAAGGTGCTGAAGGAATAGTAATATAGATCCAGTTTACTCTTTTGGTTGTTTCGCTCACCTCAAGAAAATTCTTTTCATCCAAGCGTGGTTCATCTTGTCTGCCTTTTCTTTTATACATATAAACATGCAGAAAAGAAAGCTTTATTTTAGGCTTTTAGTCATCTTAACATCTATATTCCATGTGGTTTTGAAATAAATCTGCATAATTGGTAATGTCACAAATTAGAGGCCGACTTCATGCTCTGTATAGCAAGAGTAGCTTGTGCTCACAAGCTGTTTGATTTGAATCAGCCTCATAAGGCCAGTTATAGGGTGGGCACCCAGTCTTTATTTCCTTTCCTTTCTAAGATATGTTGAACATTTCACCCGCCTCTTTCCGAGTCTCCCAGTACATGCCAAATATAAGCATTAATCTTTGTAGGATGGTAGAGAGCACAGACAGTTTGTCGGTTGTGGCTGCCAAGACCACCTGATTTGTTTTTCATTCGGTGGTATAAGTTCTAAGTTTTTTTTTACTTCAAACCGACCTAAGTTAGAGGTCCTGCCACATGGAGCTGCCACTTTTGCATGGTCCGAGTTTTCCAGGAGTTATTTTCGTATGCTTACGTGTCTCCATATGGCTTTGTGTTCCAACTTGCATTGTTAGATACAGTGCTAAACGAGTAAAAGTGTGTACTTGCAGTTACTTGTTTCAAATTCAGTTGAGATCAATAATTCAATATTATCAGTGGGACATATGCTACTCTGTTTGTAGCCCTCGATAATTTGTTCCATTTAGCTCAAACTGTTGTGTAAAATCTGTGATGAAAATTCTTATATGAATATGTCCCCCTTCTCGGCCCTAAGATTTTTGTTTTCGAAATAACAACGGAGAAAAAATTATAGATGTAAAGATGACTCAAAGTCCAAAAAGAAAAATCTCCGTCAGACACAGATTGTCGCCCTGAAGATTTTTTTTTTTCCTTTTGGAGTCATAATCTCTGTCAGACGGTGGAGAGCACACACCGACACACAGTTTGTTGATAGTGGCTGCCGAGACCCATGATTCAATTTTTTTTCCTTCAGTTATTTTTTTTTAGATTGACCTAGGTTTGGTGTCTTTGTTTCCCTACCTGAATGCTACTACTGCTACTGAACAGATCAATCAAATTAATTAAGGACCGATGCATGATGGAAACCGGCCACAACAAGGAGATCACAGATCGAGAGGAGCATCCAAAAAAAGATGGGGAAAACAAGAACTAGCTAGGCTAGCTCGGTAAAATCATCCCCACAATTAAGATGCAGATCGACGGAACCAGAACAAATCCTATATACACAACAAGCACGCATGGTTACCTTACTTGCTCGCTCCATGGATGGATCAATATGTTGACAAGAGCTGGCTCTAGGACAACGGCTCCAGCAGCCTTCCGGATGCAGCCTTCTTCACCGCCATGGGCGGCGTGGTCGACAACGGTGAAGCATGGCGCCCCCTTCTCCTCTCCTCTCCTCTCCGAGCAAGAGTCAAAGTCTAAGTCACAAAAGTCACGCGCACCGACACGCGGTATGCATATGAGGGCTGGTACTTATAGAGAGGAAGGCCTGATTTCAAATTTGGAGGGAGCGAGAAAATAGAGCGGGAAGAGGATGAAATTTCGGCTATTTTTTCAACCAATACTACACCCACGCCGCAGCTGGTTGTATAACTCTAGGATGAAGCTGATTGTAAATGTGCGGCCTAGATGCAAGATGCCAAGGATTGGTGACGTGGCTGCTGAACGATCAAACTCCCGGCCGTAAATCACTCATGTCCCATTTTATTACGTCCCGGATCGTAATCAGCACGAGTAATTGCAGGCCGCTCGGTTTTCCTAGTGTGTAGTTATGATGGACCTATTTTTTAGGATCTGAGGAAGGGACCTTAATAGTCGGGAGTAGTTACCGCATGTGGCGTTATTATTGGTCTTCCCCGCACGAAATTACTCCTATACTATTCCAATAAGATTCCTAAACAAACGGTGACTGATTGCATCACGTACTCCTTGAAATAAACGCGAGAGACTGGAAGTCACGTACTACCCTCCCTTTTATTTCCATTCACTAGTATTCAGCCATAGCGTTGATTTAGGGGGCTTTGGATACTATCCATCATAGTAGAACAATCAATTTCGTGTGTCTAATTGACCTTCCACATCACTGATCCGTGATATCGTGTATCTGGGCCATCCATTTTTCCCAGATTAGAGATCCTAACAGGCGACGATCAGATTAGAGAGGCTCTCAAAGATGGGACCGAAATCCACCTTGTTCCGGCTCTATTGTTTTCCCTCTAAGTTTGAACCGTTCAAAAATCTCAGAGTTTCCCCTATAACAAATGCGAGACCATTGAACGCTCGTACTACTACCCTTTTTTTCCTATTCCCTGGTAATTATTAATTACCTACAACCAAACACAACAC